>NW_010316707.1:0-1290 GCF_000700745.2 Antrostomus carolinensis
TCTCGCCGCTCTCTTTTTCGATTTTATTTTTTTCTTATAGCAATTGTTATAGTCTTGCTCGAAAATAAAAAACTTTATGCGAAAATTGTTCAAAAGGGAAAATGTCATTGTAAACTAGGCTCCTCTGAACGTCTAGGCTTTGAAAAAGAACTGTTATACAGGTTTTCCTCAATAGGAATCCTTACAACCAGATTTTGGGGCTTAACGTTTTTTGTTTGTGTTTTTTCGGGGGTTCAGGGGAGAAGGGCTGTGCGAGGGTTTGGTTTTTTTTTTTTTGTTTTGTTTTGTTTTTTTTGTTGGGTTGTTTGGTGTTTTTTTTTTTTTTACATAGAGTAATGTTAATATTGAAATAGTAGATAGCAATAGCATAGCTGGTAGTGTAAATGCTTTTGGTTTGAGATGAATTTCACATGATAACGCTCGAGTTTAAGAGATGTTTTTGAAGACACTGAATTTCTTTCAGCATAAGTATTCCCAGGTTGCTGCCTTCTCAACATATACTCTTTGTAGACCGTGAGCTTTCCATTTTCTGCACTGCATATTTCTGCCATGTTTTCCTATCCAGGAGAGTCACCCTTGGACCCTGAGTAGAGAACAACTCTTGAGAGGAGGACTGGTGCTGACCCTGGATACAGAGAGCTACTTCAGCAGCCCTGTATGGAAAGAAAAAACTTCCTAATGTAGCAGCCACACAAAGAATAATTGAAGGATCCCTAAAAAAAAAAAAAAGTTAGAGGACAGACTTGATTAAACTCCAATATTTAAAGTTTTATGAGGACTTCACCAGGGCGACCAGCTGTGACATGTCCCACCTTACATCTGTACATTTCCATGGACCTAACATCAGTACAGGTATTAACATAATTTAGATACAAATCCTGATGTAAGTAGTCTCTTTACCCAGTATCTGAAAAACACGCAGTCAAGAGGTGCCCGAAAGGAAACGTGTACCTGCCTCTAAGCCAGTCTGCTCAAAACAGTTGATGGTGTTTTGCTATTCAACCCCTTTTTCCGAGGAATAGCAACCCTAACTCATTTATTAAATGAGCATCACTGCTGACATTACCATCAATGACTTTATACATTCCGTAAGCTATTTACCCAAGACGGTTCCTAGCATATTTACAACATGCCTTACTTATTTAACTACAACTTAACCATGAATACGCTAGTTCACAAATATAACTAATTAACTGAAACAACATGCATTCCTTTTTTAAAAAAACCTTTAAAGTAATACAGCTCTTTTATAGTTTAAATGGGTGGCTCTTAAAAGAGCCTTTGGGTTCT
>NW_010316708.1:0-5785 GCF_000700745.2 Antrostomus carolinensis
GGAATAGGAATAGGAATAGGAATAGGAATAGTTAAGCTGAGTTCTGACATTTATACAGAAACAGCACATCTGTGTACCTAGGTGTTGATAAAGACAGATGGTATATGGAGTAACAGATGCTGATGTAAAACATGCAATATGCAATGTAGGAATTGAAAAGAAAGCATTTGGGCCAGATAAAAATACTAAGGTAAGACTGCATGTATCGCAATGTGTCAAGATTAATCACTTTTCTAAAATTAGACCCACAAAATTCTACAATAAGACTACCTAATGCAGATCAGAAAATTTTTGAGCAATGCAGCTCTTTAAAATAGACTCATTCAGATACTGCTGAGAATCATTAGTCTTTAGTACCTGAATGTGGGATAGTAAACAGAGGACTAAAAGAAGGAAGCTAGTGCTTGGAAACAGCATCTAGAGGCTCTGCTTAGTTGTTGCCACCTCAGGGTCTAACTGAAGAGCTTTTAGAAAAAAATGTATTCTGTATGAAAGTCATGGCAGAGTCAGTGATACCAGCTTAATATATTTTTAAACTTCAGGACCAGGAAACTCCATCCTTGATCTAAAGCCAAGGTTTGATATGGCTTCTTATTTACCTCAGGCATTATGGTACTGGTGAGGACCGAGAAGACTCTTCTGATTAGAGTGGAAGTAACAAGCTGAGATGATCAAGACAATTACTTTCAGTAGAATCATAGAATAGATTGGGTTGGAAAAGACCTCCAAGATCATCAAGTCCAACCCCTGATCCAACTCCAATTACTATATCATGGCACTAAGGGCCACGTCCAATCTCTTTTTAAAAACCTCCAGGGATGGTGAATCCACCACCTCTCTGGGTAGGGCGTTCCAGTGCCTGATTACCCTCTCTGTAAAGAATTTCTTCCTAACATCTAACCTAAACCTTCCCTGGCAGAGCTTGAGCCCATGCCCCCTTGTCCTATTGTTGGTTCTCTTTTCAATTCAGAAACTAAAATCATACAGTTCATGCACTTGTAGAACAGGAAAACATGGCAATGTAATAGCACCACGGATTACTGGGAGGGTAAGGATTACATTTCTGCTCAGGAGGGAAGGATACAATTCAGTCCAATTCAGTAGTTAGATCAAACAGGGACATGAACTCTCTTAGTTGGTGTCTCTTCTTAATAGGAGCCTTCAATAGAAGTCTTCAAGTATTGTCAGGTGTGCAGTACCCTGCTATTCACTTACAAATGGCCTAATGAGGTGTTCCAGACATGATATAGTGATGAATCACAGAAGTGCCAATTAAAATAGAAATCTTATTGTGTCAATCATTTAAAAGTAATGTTAAGCTCTCATAATACTCTTTCAAAAATAAAAGGTATAATAAAAGCTTTAGATGCAGTGCTTTCTTTTCACGTTACTACCTCGTGGTAATAGAGGGGTTCTTACAAGTGTGATTATAATTGAAAATCTTTTGCTTTATCATTTTCATGTTTTCAAATTCCAATGACACCAATTGAGTATATTCTTCATCTGATAAAACTGGACCCAAATACTGTCTTAGGACATTCTTATTATAAATAATTGCCATTTATTGAAATTTTAAAGCCTCAACACAGTCTTTCTTATATGTAGTAAAAAAATCCCAACACCTCTGCTCACATAACAAAACATGAAGGCACAAGATGACATATAAGTGGAGAACAAATATCTCTGATATTAACTATGAGGATGAAAGTGCCAGTTACCAGCTAAAATGGATTAAAATTTTGTCTTTATGGGACCTACTCCTTTTTCTTCTTCCTGTTTGCCAATATGTACATTACTGGTCTAGATGAAGCTCAGATATGGGTCTTTCTTTCTTGTCACTGTATAACCTTTTCTTTTAACCAAATTATTTTCTAGATTTGTGATGAGAAGTCTAAACAACACTGTCCCAATTAGTCATCTTTATGCCAGTCTAGGGTAGCCTAAGTAAGAAGGGTCCCATATTTTTTGAGTCAGCTTCTAGATGGCCTTCAAGAGTTACATAAAAATTCCCATTAACGGTATTTCGAATTTCTGTCTGACCAAAAGGGTTTTTTCCACCAAATGTCACAATTTCTCTTATTATTGATTTTTTAGACTTCTTCTCCTTTAAAACATGCAATAATTATTTTATAACTTCCCGACACATTTGTGCTGCAGCCTATTACACAAACAATTCAGACTGCAGAATTATAAATTTCCATCCACATTTGTCCTTCCTATTTAATCACTGCTTTACTACAGTAAAGCCGATTTCCAACTTGCCTTCCCTTCTCTCCTTAACTTCTTTTATTAAGAGATTAGGTGCAGCAGCATGTTTATTAAAGATGTTACAATTGTTATGCACTAATCTTACATTTTGTATTATTAGCAATAACAGGGCACAACAGAGTTAAGTCTTCACCTGAATTTGTTTCCTTTTATGGATTTTTTCTAAAACCACAAGTGCAGATTTTCATGGCAGTGTGTGTGGGTTTAGCCACGCATTTCCTATTAATATTAAAAGGAATCACACAGCTAAGTCCCTGCACACCACATTGAAAACACTCTTTAATGTTATTTTAATGAAGATTCTTTTATGAGTAAATTATTTCAGAGTAGCTGAGCAGTTATTACCTTCCTCAGTTACTAGTGATCACCCACAGGGTAAGTGTTCTCTAATATTACATTGCAGCCCCTGTGCCTTTGTCATGTTGTTATGGGACCTTTCTAGTTATAAATGATTTTCATTGCAGTGTGCAATTAGAAACTATCCAGCAAAGTAAAGGCAGCAAAACTTGGTTTTGGCTACAAGTTGGAGCTGCCCCTCGGGGCCTTTAATTTATGCTCCGCCCTTTTTGTATAATCAAGGGTTTTTTGTATAATCAAGGGGTTTTTGAAATGCTCCCAGTTTGTTCCTTAGAGAAAACATTTCTCTCTTTCTTGAGGTTTATTCCATCCTGTTTGTGGTTTATGAGTCTTTCAAGGTTGTACTGGATAGTTAGTCATATGCAGAATTATAGTATAAGCCTTTAATGAAACTTGGAATGATAATTGCTCATTTAGGTGTACTTAGTTTGGTTTTGAAACCTGTGCAGTTGCACCTAGAAATCCACTGTATATTTAATTAGTGTATGTGAACTCTGTTCTTCCTTCCCTAAACAAAATATATTAATTACCAACCACTTTTTCTTTACATAGAATTGGATACTACCACAGACCTGCCCACATGCATGTCTTCTCATTCCCATCCTGCCCTTCCTCTTCCTCCCCCTGCTTGGGAACATGGCATTTTACTCTTACCACTTTGGGTTGGAGTACTACAGACCAATAGTACTGCTACTGGTATTAATAGTACAGATTTAGAAAATGTTGCTTATATCTATAAAGAACATCTGCAAATTGTCATGACATAAATTTTCAGAGAGGAGTTTATTCTTTTCCTTTTCTTTCCTTTTTTTTCTTTTTTAATTACTCAATTAAATAAAAATTTCTTACACAGGCCCAGGTCATTACATGATTCTAGCACAGGCACTGATAATCTCTTGTCAATTCTAGAGGGGTTTTTTTGCTTGTTTCTGCTGGGCTCATAATTTTATCTAGGTCACAAGACTCAGCTTCGTCTAACACATATGTATGACATAAAACATATTTTACGCTGCCTCCTTTATGTGAGTACATTCTCCTAACAGGACAGTAAAATGCAATCCATAACAATAAAAATGCCATTCTGTGGTTAAGAAAATCATATCACTTCTATAATTGATATAACAATATTCATTATGGAATTACTTTGATAGTCATGAAACAGTAAAAGTAGCCAATTGCAATGTTTTGTTGGTGGTTTTCAGGTTGATCTCTAGAAGACATGAGAGAATCTCATGTATGGATTATATGAGTATTCTTTTTAAGGATCAATATAACCCTCTCATTTAAGTTGTAGAGTATTAGAATCAAGAGAATCAAGAAAGTAATTTACTACGTCCTTGCTTCCCTCAGTACGTTTCCATGTAAGTTATTTGAAATAATTCCTAAAGGCAGAGAAGATTTAGCTTGTGAATATATGAAAACTGGTCAACTTCTATTGACACTGATCTCACAAATTCATTTCTTGTTGCTTACTAATAAAGAGTTCATGTGATATGTCACAGCCTATGACAATAGTAATGAGCATTAATCAAATTATCTGCACCTAACTGACTTTGTATCACATAACCCTAAGAAAGCAATTCACAGATTTAATCAGTTAAAAATATTTTTTTCATCAGCCTTAAGAAACGAAAACGAGGTTAATAATTTCCTAAGTTTGGACTTCTTTCCCTTTTTTTTTTTTTGGAAGTGGAAGTTCTTAAATATGAACCATAAATATTTCAACATAAAATAACAATTTAAATATGTTGGTTTTTCAATATATGATAAATGTGATTTCACATTGTTTTTGAAAAATGGTCTAAATATTGAGTAGACATTTTCAAAAGGCATTTGAATTATAAAATCTGTGTTTCATTCACTCTAGTCAACTGTGTATAAATGAGCATACTTTAAGCCACATTTCACAAACTATATTAATTTCAGGCTGTCTGTCTCCTTTTTTTCCATTTCCTCTATTGATTTCTGAAAAGAAAAATGATAACAGATTAGAATGAATGTGTATACTACACTCAATTTTGATATTTCATTTGCAACTTGCTTTGTGTACTCCCTACATCTTTGATATAATAATCAAAATGTGTCAGTATATTCTCATTATAAAAACAAGGTAAAGTGGTCCAGGCCTCGTGAGGACAGTAATATTACAACATGTGAATTTAAATTGTAAAGTTACAACCCCAATACCCTATATTTTGCAAATTGTATGATGCATACTCACTTTATACCTTTAGCAATAACACAAACGAGAACTTAGAGATTATGTACATTAACCAGTATTTCTGGAAATTTCAAATAAAAAACCCAAAACAACCTGAAGTATCAGAGTTGCAGGTTATGTGTGCTAGATGGATAACATACAGCAGAGAACTAGACACCCTAGTTCTGGTCTTGTTTATTATTTTGACTTCCACAAAAAAATATATATCCTATCATTTAGTCTTGAACTGGATTAAATATGACGCAGCTGATGGTAGTTCTATGCAGGTTCATTGATGCAGCCCAGGATACGGTTGGCATTCTCGACTGCAAGTGCACATTGTCTGCTCGTGTTCAGCTTCTCACTCACCACCACTCCCAAGTCCTTCTCTTCAGAGCTGCTCTCAAGCCATTCATTACCCAGTCTGTATTTGTGCCTGGGATTGTCCTGACCCAGGTGCAGGACCTTGCATTTGGCCTTGTTGAATTTCGTGAGGTTAGCACAGGCCCACCTCTCAAGCCTGTCAAGGTCCCTCTGGATGGCGTCCTGTCCCTGCAGCATGTCAGGTGCCACCACCACTCATCTTGGTGTTGTCAGTAAAACTGCTGAGGGTGCACTCAATCCCACTGTCCGTGTCACTAACAAAGATGTTGAACAGCACCGATCTCAATACCGACCCTTGAGGGACACCACTCGTCACTGGCTTCCACTTGGACATAGAGCTGTTGACCACAACTCTTTGAGTGTGACCATCCAACCAGTTCCTTATCCACCAAGTGGTCCATCCATCAAACCCACATGTTTCCAATTTGGAGACAAGGATATCATGCAGGACAGTGTCAAGTCCAGGTAGATGACATCAGTTGCACAAGTCCAGTTAGATGACATCAGTTGCTTTAGTCTTATCCGCAAAAGTTGTGATCCCATGGTAAAAGGCCACCATATTGGTCAGGCATGATT
>NW_010316709.1:0-8480 GCF_000700745.2 Antrostomus carolinensis
TTGTTTTTGTTTTGTTTCATTTTGGGGTTTTATTTGTTTGTTTGTTTTTCTTTTGTTCCATTTTTTGTTTGTTTGTTTTTGTTTTATTTCATTTGGGTTTTTTGTTTGTTTTTGTTTTGTTCCATTTTGGGGGTTTTTGTTTGGTTTTGTTCCATTTTGGTTTTTTTTGTTTGTTCGTTTTTCTTTTGTTCCATTCTGGATTTTTTGTTTGTTTGTTTGTTTTTGTTTTGTTCCATCTTGGGGGGGTTTTTTTGTTTGTTTGGGGGTTTTTTTTGGCGTTTTTTTTTCATGTTTTTGATTTTTTTTCTGTTTTATTTATTTCCCAGGAGAAGGTGTTGCTTCTTCCTCCTGATTATTTCACCAATAATCCCAGCAGCCAGGGAGATTTATGGCTCTCGTTGGTCTCTCTGCAATATCATCAATAAAGGCAGACAATATAATTCACTCAAACCTCCCTGGACGCTCAACAGCTCTAGAGAGAGGAAAACACGGGTGGCCACAGAAGCTCCAGAGCTGGGTGTCAAAAAAACCCAGAGGAATTAATTAATATTGGAGGGGTTGGTTGGGGTTTAATCCTTCTGGGACAGCAGAGCCCATGAAATATTCCAGTTTGGGGAAGGTGTTAAGTTTTTCCAGTTAACTGGGTGTACTGGTTCTCCTCTTAGAATCCCAGACTGGTTTGGGTTGGAAGGGACCTCAAAGCTCATCCAGTCCCAACCCCCCTGCCAGCAGCAGGGACACCTTCCACTAGACCAGGTTGCTCAAAGCCTCATCCAACCTGGCCAAGAACACTTCCAGGGAGGAGCAGCCACAGCTTCTCTGGGCAACTCTTAATTGCACAGTTCCACTTTCCAGGGAAGGAAGAGTCGTTGAGGGTCTGCTCGTGGGTTTCCCAAGGCTGGGTGGGCAGGTAGGAGAAGGACAAGTTCTCCCAGGAATGTTGTCACCTCAGTCATGGGTCAACAGGCTTGGCCAAGCCCAAGCTGGAGGCAGGAGAACCTTCCAAGCTTCCTGCTGCTCCTCTGGGTTTGAAACAAGAGGAATGTCCCCACAGTGCTGCTGGTGAGGAAGAAGCTTCCCTGCTGATGGCTTGAGCATGAGCCGTGCTCACAGCAAGGTCACCACTTGGAACGTCCCCACCAGAGCCAACCTGGTAGCAGAGGGATGAGCAGATGCTGGAGGACTCCTCAGGCATCATCTCACAGAGCATCAGGGGAAGGAAAACCCATCCCTTCTCCCTTCCTGACCAAATCTCCTTCTCCCACCACCCCAACACCAGCCTGAGGAGAGGGAAGCTCACTGGGGAGACACCCCCATGGCTGTATCCAAAGCCAGCAGCGTCCTCATGCCACAGCACTCATGTCCCAAAGCCGGTGTCTGAGATGGGAGCTGTCACCCCAAGGAGAAGGGGATGGTCCCATGCTGGTGAGCTCGGCACTGGGCAAAGCAGAGGGGCTGGATGAGGAGGGATCACAAGGAGGATCACTGCAGGTGGAGATGGACACGTGGGAGGGATGGGACACTCAGCAGGCACATCTGCAGCCAGGAGAGATCCTCCTGTGGTTTGTGATGAAGGTGACAAGGTGTCATCAGCAAGGACACGGTGTCACATCACATCTCCACGCCCTGCCAGGAAGGTCACAACCATTCAGTGCTGGTGCTGGGCTTTGTCATAGCACAAGGTTTCTTCTCCAATCTCAAACACCTCGTCAGAGCTGGAGAGATGCTGCCAAGAGATGTAAGTAGGTCTTGGAAAAACAAAGAGCTGATTTGCTTCTGGAACAAGAGCAGCTGTCACCCCAAAAGTCACTGGTAGATGTTTTGGGGTGTGGAGGAGTCAGCAGGTGATGTTTCCAAGAGCATGTGGAGGGCAGAGTGGAGGGAAAGCACCACAGATGATTATTCACTTGGCCTCGTGGCTCACGAGATGACAAACCAAAGGCTGTAGTAGCTGCTCAAGGCAGGACTTGGTGATACAAGCTCAAGTGTGGATAAGAAATGGCAGAGAGGATGAAAAAAACAAGAGAGGGAACAAGGGGGGGGGGGAAAAATCCTCAACAACAAAAATAATCCCCAAAAGTGTTGTGCACAACACCCAGAGGAGACTTCTAAAAACAGCTCGTGCCAAGTTATTTTAATCTCCCTTTTGACAAGCAAGAGGGTGTGACAGGGAAGGGAGAGCACAGGGATGAGACCTGGGACTGGCACCGCAGGAAGGGACACCATCCTGGGACACAGTCCCCAGCAGGAGGAGGTGTGGACAGAGCCCCCCACCACGCATCGCTGTGCTTTGAAATGACACCCACCAGGTTTGGGCCATGGCTGGGCTGTGGTGTAAACCATGAATGTGCCAAAGGACAAGGTGGGAAACATGGTGCTCAGAAGAACCTCGGTGAGAAGAAGGGAAAGGCAAAGTGGTGTCCAAGTGCTGGGAAAACAGGAGAGCTGGGGCTGCTGGAGAGCAAGCAGACATAGAATCAGAGAACCCCAGAATGGTTTGGGTTGGAAGGGACCTTAAAGCCCATCCAGTCCCAACCCCCCTGCCAGCAGCAGGGACACCTTCCACTAGACCAGGTTGCTCAAAGCCTCATCCAACCTGGCCGAGAACACTTCCAGGGAGGAGCAGCCACAGCTTCTCTGGCCAACCTGGGACACTGTCTCACCACCCTCACACCAAACAATTTCTTCCTCACATCTCAGCTCCATCTCCCCTCTGCCACTTTCAAGCCATCACCCCTTGTTCTGTCACTCCCTGCCCTTGGCCAAAGTCCTTCCCCAGGACTTTTGATGAGCTTTAAGGTCCCTTCCAACCTAAACCAGTCTGGGATTCTATGATCCCCTTGACACCTCCAGCGCTGGCACCGGGTGAGTTCAGTTTTGGCTGCATCCCCACCCTGATGTCCCCTGGGTCCTGAGAAGCCAGGTGACACCTTGTGGCATCTCAAGGGAAAAAGACACTCCAGACTGGGGCAATCAGAGTTCACAGGGAGCTGCACAACAACTCGGGTACAGAAAGGGCCCATCAGCCCTCCAACCCAACCCAACCCAACCCAACCAGCTCCTGTCCAGTCCCCTCCCGGGCGATGAACGCAGCAATTCATTAAGACATGGCTGGGGGTCTCCTGATGAATGAAGCAGGAGGAGTCACAAACCACTTTTTGGCTACTCTTGTGCAAGGAAAAAGGAGATGCTCTGGGGCGAGAATTACTCACTCTGCTGCTCCAGTTACCTTACAATTCTTCAAGTGAAATCTCATCCCACCATCAATATGTTGGCAGCCAGCTGGAGATCCTCACAACCCTGAGCTCCTGCTAATTCGAGGCAAGACCCAGTTCTAAGGTTGAAGGTAATGGGACCAGCTCCTCACACTGCCTGTGGCTGCTCCAAAAGGTCCACCCTAAGTCTCACTCCACCCGCACGCGGTTCCCATCCTCCTCCAGCACCAAACATTGTCTGATCTTTGGAACACCCACCCAGGGACTCCCATCCACGCGCTGTGGAGCAGCCACCCATTGAGCCACCTCCTCTTTGAATGGTTTTTACTATTTCCCAGGATTGTTTCTCTTCCTAAATCAGTTAATTTTCAAGAAGCTTTAAGGAATATTTTAAAAATGCAGGTTAATGATGCCACCACCTCCTTTTTCACATCTTTTTAAGGCTTGATGGAGTTGGAGAATCTCCTCTCCCTTGTAGGTTCCTCACCCTTTTGGTAGCAGTTTGTCACGCTGGGGTATATCCGTGTGGATCTGCAGTGGCCAGGCTGCCACTCCTCACACACCACCCTCAGCACTTCTGCCTCTGCCAGGACATTCCCATGTGATTTCCCACTGTGGGGACTTGGTTTTGGGTCCCCATCTGCTGTCACCCCTGTGACACGGGGCAGAAGGGTTGAAATCCCCCGTCCCTTGCAGGGATGGTGCTGCCTGCACAGGGTCAGGAACCACCTCATCTGCTTAATCCAAGCAGCCAGCATCTCCTCCTGGAGCTCATGACAGTCTTGAGAGCTCCTGAAACTTCTGAGAAAGCCTCTGGGTGGAAAAGGAGAGGGCAAAGATGGCCACTGGTAGCAAAACCCCACTCCCAACACAATCCTGGCCCCAAAACTCACACAAGGAGTTTGGCAACTCTTTGATACTCAAAATCCCAGGCTGATGAGCAGCAACACAACCCTTAGGACAACTTCAGCTGTGGACACAGCCCCAAAGTCACAGTTCACCAGCCAGCTGAAGTCACACCCTCAGCCTGGACATCTGGAGCACACCAGAAATCAGAATCAATCATAGAATGGTTTGGGTTGGAAGGGACCTAAAAGCTCATCCAGTTCCACCCCCCCTGCCAGCAGCAGGGACCCCTTCCACTAGACCAGGTTGCTCAAAGCCTCATCCAGCCTGGCCTTCAACACTTCCAGGGAGGAGCAGCCAGAGCTTCTCTGGGCAACCTGGGACACTGTCTCACCACCCTCACACCAAAGAATTTCTTCCTCACATCTCATCTAAACCTCCCCTCTTCCAGCTTAAACCCATTTCCCCTTGTTTTATCATTAATTGACCTTATGAAAAGTCCATCCCCAGCTTTCTTGTAGGCCCTTCAGGTCCCGGGAGGCCACTAGAAGGTTCTCCCAGAGCCTTTTCTTCTCCAGGCTGAACAGCCCCAACTCAATGAGTCCCAAAGTTGGGAACTCACCAGTAACACAGTGCTGGGCAGCAACAGCCCCCAAACTACCTCAAGAGGGAAGATTCGTGGTGCTGGGGTGGCAAGCACACGGCGAGCCATGGTGTCTGCTGAAGGCAAACAGAGAAGTAGCCACAGTGGCTGCTTTGAACATGGTAAGTGAGAAACCCCAGGCAGGACAGAAATGACCAGCAGCATCTGCCAGGGTGCTGGGGTAGAAACAGGACCAGGAGAGTCAGAGGGCAAAGCCAGCAAGGACACAGCACCTCTCTTCACTGGCAGACCCTGCGTGGAAGGATCAGGGGAGAGTGACCACCTCTAGGTCACAGATATAGTCCCACCACCACAGGCTGGAGCTTCAGGAACCCTCTTTGCTTGACCTGAGGGATGTGTTGCTCTGCCAGCACCCCAGTGCTCGCCTGGAGGGGCAGCTCAGGAGCTGGAGGCAGAGTATGGCACACAGGAGAGGGTAAAGCGAGATGGACCTTAAATGAGGAGAGCCAGACACATCCAGAACTGTCTCAAACTCCCAACTGCTCCAGTTTTCCAGGTCAAACCTGGCAGAGCTGTAAACCAAGGTGTGGAGATGTGGTTGGCGTGGACTGCACTTACCAAAACACACTTCCCAGGCTCCAGGCTCCAGAGGGAACTCTCCGTGTTGATCTTGTGGGTGAGTTTCCCTTCCATGAGGACGCGCTGGTTGCTCCCCTCCAGCACTGCTACACGAATCGTGCTGCTGCTGATATCCACAGACACCTGGAAACACACACACAGAGAGAGAGAGAGAGAGAAGATAATCAGGAAGGTTCCTGCTCTCCCTCTTTGCTGTGCTAGTTGGGGTGCAGGGTCAAGTGCACTCGCTGGGGATGAGAGATGGAGAAGAGCTTTCAGACCTGTGTGTAACGGGAGGGTGGGAATCCCGCTCTCGTTTCAGAGCAAACAGCAACAGCTCTGAGGAGAAAGGGAAAACCTCTCCAAGGAATGAAGAAAATCTTTCCTCTGAGGGTGGTCAGACAGTGTCCCAGGTTGGCCAGAGAAGCTGTGGCTGCTCCTCCCTGGAAGTGTTCTCGGCCAGGCTGGATGAGGCTTTGAGCAACCTGGTCTAGTGGAAGGTGTCCCTGCTGCTGGCAGGGGGGTTGGAACTGGATGAGCTTTAAGGTCCCTTCCAACCCAAACCACTCTGGGATTCTGTGATTCTAATGAAAGGCAGCAGGGCCCTGCAGACAGAGCCTGAAAAAGATTTGAGGCAGCTGGTTCTGCCACCATGACTACCTCGTGCCTCAGTTTCCCCATAGAGAAAACCACCCACATGCTGCCACCGAGCTGTTAGGAGCACAGTGGGTGCCCGGCCAACCCTGGCATGGGTGTTTGCGTTCCTGGGGGCTGAGCACTTCCCTACTGAGCTCAGTGTTTGGGGATTTCCACTCTGGGAAGGGCTGCAGCAGCTTGTCCCCCCGCTTCCTGCTGCACCACACCAAAACAAGGCTCCTTGGCTCTGTTTCCAGTGCCAGAGCCAGCACTGGGCTCATCCCAGGCTTCCCGTCGGGCAGGCGAGGAGGGGCCGTGTGCGGGAGGGACGCTGTGGCACGATCCCCACTTCTCCCCACCACAGGGACCAGGGGACGAGGCAGTTCTGTCCCCAGGAACGGGGCCAGCTCCCTCCCACAGCAGCCATATGGGGAACCCTGCTCCGACCTGCCGCGGAGGTGACATGGTTGTCCCCTGGGGAGACAGAGGCAGACTGTGACTTTGCTGAGTGGCACGCAGTACCCTCGGTCTCCGGAGAGACCATATGCTCTTTCTTTTCCCCTTCAGCTCTGAGTTGCTGCCAGCAGAAAGCTTGAGCCAGGCCAGGGGGGCTGAAGGAAGGAAGGACTTGGCTAGGAAGGGGTTTGTAGGTTTGTAGCCCACGGTGCTAGCCCATCTCTGGTCCAAGAGGAGGAGACTGCGGTGAGATTTGCCTGCATTCTCTCCCAGAGTTCCCCCAGATCTTCCTCCCGCTCTGCAGATCTCATTTGAAATGTTATTACATTATCCATTACCTAGGAGATTTCCAGCAGCTCACTAGCTCCACGCAGGCAAGAGACAGGCAAAGCTGCTCCAGTCTGGGAGGTCACCACGGTTCTGTGTCTGATTGATGCCACCCAAACCTGCTGCAGGTGACAGGGAGCTGCCAGGGCTTCGACAGGAGCAGAGGAACCCCAGCACACACAGCACAGGGTGACACCAGGACTGAGCTCTGATGATGATGGCTGGGAGAAGGACCATGGTCGCAGGAGATTGGAGAAGGCATGGGAGCTCCAGCTCTGCCAGATGGGAGAGGACACCTGGCTGTCACCTGGCACGTGGCTGTGGACAACCTCTGTGAAAGCAGCTCCTCCTGGATGGGAAACATCTCTGGAGAGGCTGCAGCATGGAGCAGCTTCCTCCAGCCCTGGGCTGAGGCCTCACCACAGGGATGAGGTGAAGGGATGAGGCTCTGCTCTCCACCACCACGACTGCCCTGGTCCCTGGGCTGACACTGGGCTCTCAGCACGGGAATTGCCCAGCCCAGAAAGGGTCAAGGAGAAAAAAGCAAGATGAACCCCAAATCACCTCCTGGGGGGGCTTCTTTGGGGTGTGGAGGGGTAGGGAGGCTGGAGATAAGGAACTCACACACACAGCATCGTGGCTTTGGGATCCATGGGGATGGAAGAATCATATGTGAGAGGGGTTTTCTTCTCAGGTAGCTGCACAAGGCAGCTGGTGGGGCCAAGGGACATCTTTGAGGTGGCTCTGGGACCAGCATGGCTTCAGGAGAGGGAGTGGAGAAACTCAAATGGAAGAAGAAATCCAAACTGGGCAGCCTTAACACAACCACTTCACTGCACAACCAGCCAGAAGAAGTGATGGCAACACCCACTGCTTCCTGCAGCCAGCAAAGGGGTCTCCCTTGGCACAAAAGCCCACCAGGAGTGGTGACAGGGGACAGGAGCGATGCACATCCCACCACAGAGCCCTGACCCCACTTCCATGGAGAGAAGTGTCCGAGTGTGCACATGGTGGTGTTGAACACAGGACATGGACAGTGGCTCCTTCTTGGGTGCCTCGGTGGAAAAATCACCTCTGCTTGGCCACCCCACTCCACTTGGAGGGTGGCCAGGCTCTCCAAGGGGCTTCCCTTCCTCCCTCTGCCCCCAAAACCAGGGTTTGCCAGCACCTGACCATGGAGAAGCCAAGGGAATGGGGCACCTTGGTGGCTCCGAAGTTGTTGATCCCCACCACCCTCTCTCCACGAGCACTTTTGCCCCCCAAAACCAGGGTTTGCCAGCACCTGACCATGGAGAAGCCAAGGGAATGGGGCACCTTGGTGGCTCCGAAGTTGTTGATCCCCACCACCCTCTCTCCACGAGCACTTTTGCCCCCCAAAACCAGGGTTTGCCAGCACCTGACCATGGAGAAGCCAAGGGAATGGGGCACCTTGGTGGCTCCGAAGTTGTTGATCCCCACCACCCTCTCTCCACGAGCACTTTTGCCCCCCAAAACCTTTGGTTTTCCCCACGTTCATGAGGAAAATCACAGATTTCAGCTCTCTGCCGTGGTTTTCCACCACAATAATTTCTGTGCACACTAAAACGCCCACACCCACCCACGCAAATCAGAGAAGCAAACACAAACCTATGAAGGAATCTAGCTCATCTCCTCCGAGCCAGGCAAAAAAAAAAAGGAGAGAAGCTTGTTGTCATGATCTCTATTTAAGTGCTCGGAAACACTCGGATCCATGGGTCCCTGTTGCGTCTGTAAGTAGATCAGAGAGGTGGAGACCACAG
>NW_010316710.1:0-9819 GCF_000700745.2 Antrostomus carolinensis
GAGGGCTTAAAGCGGTGGGAGGTGATAGAGGTAGGAGACATCTGTGTCGTGAGGAGGTTAGTGGGGGTCAAGTATATGTTAACAATAGGCGAGCGCGGTCCCTCTCGGGCAGCCTGCCTGCTCGCTCTTTCTTTCGCTGGCTTTTACTGGGTGGACATCTAACTTGCTCCCTAATGATGCCTCCCCGGCTTTAAGGGTCCAGACTTGCCCTGCAGTAACCCAAGACAAACACTTTCTCTAGCCATCTGGAGAGCTCCTGGCTGCTCTGCCTGTGTCTCATCACTGTGTGAAGAGACAGCAGCGCTAGAAATCAAGCCACTCTCAGATCTACTCTCTAATCCCCTTCTGTTAGCTGATTTCCAGTCAGACTGTTTGCTTTTGCATTAGATAATAGCCTTAGAGAAAACAATTATCATTTTCTTTTTTCCCTTTGTTTTTCTCTCTTTCTAAAGTACAGTTATCGAGGAAGGCCTCTCTCCTTTTTTTTTTTTTTTTTCTTCTTTTTTTCTTTTTAAGAAATTTATAGTCTTTCATGGTTTACAGAACTCAGATGCGATTTCACACTTTCCTGGAAGGGGATTCTGGATTCTTCGGAAAGCAGCAACATGATCACAACTGCAGTGAAAATTAATTACTATCTTCTACAATTAATAGAAGCGTGCCAGCATTTGACTTTGTGTTTCATTACATAATCATTGCGGTAGGCATCCATATATTTTCTGATTCATCAGTTATTCGCTTCTATGTTTCACGGAGAATATTATTGTCAGGCATACAACCTACAGCAAACCAGTACTTCTGCTGTCATGTTGACACTATATAAAGAAGGCATCTCTACAAAAAAAAAAAAGCACATCAACTTCATATATTGAGTAAAAAAGAGTGGGTTTCTTCAGGTTGCGGATAATGGATTGGAACTGTCAGAGCTGCCTGGATATTTAGCTTCATTTTTTCAAATGTCAGATGTTAAGCAAAAGGGTGAGCATAGAATAGAACTTCTAATCAAGCTGCATTCTTTATTCTTGTACATACATGTGCACACGTGTGTGCACATGCACATACACTATAGGCCTGATCTTGCAAATTTGCAAATGCCTAATTTTAAACACATAAATATACCTATTGAATGCAAAATTACCTTGCATGCATTTATCATAAGCACATACACACTTCCAGAATGGAAGGGAAACATTTTTATATATATTTATAAGCGTATTTATAGCAATATTTATCTGCTTCTGTGTCTGGCTTTGAAAATTTGGTTGATTTTGAAAATGCATTTAAAATATGTTTTATGATCTGGATAAATCGATCTTTTCTGCAGATATTTAAGAACACAGAGCTTTAATG
Source organism: Antrostomus carolinensis (assembly GCF_000700745.2). NCBI lineage: Eukaryota > Metazoa > Chordata > Aves > Caprimulgiformes > Caprimulgidae > Antrostomus > Antrostomus carolinensis. The sequence goes on from NW_010316710.1 coordinate 1,351, forward strand.
AACTGGCTGGCATATAGTAATACGGGGTCAAATTTACCTTGAAGTAAATTCAGCTCAACAGAGCATAAATTAGGACATGTTTTGTTCTACCGTGATTTCAATTTACAAAACTGGTGAGAAGCCACAAGACTGGCATTGATTTCTGATTTAAAAGCTATCTGTTTTACAGAGGTCTATTTCAAGGCCAAAATTATGGAAGAACCTTTTAAAAAGTTTTTTCAAATATTTTAAAATAATCTGAAAATAGAAAACTTTACAAGGCTTCCTTTGTCTACGGCAGATCTAGAAACTTTAGTTGAGCCTGAAAATCTTTGTGGTGTGATAGTTTTGTGCCAATTGTTGTATTTGTAAGCTGAAAAATAAATAAAAGTTTTGCCAGTGGTCCCAAAGAGTGTTTTGCTGAAGTGTCAGGGACTGAACATCGAGTCCTAATTCTCAGTTTACAGCTTTAAAAACAACCCACAGCACTTCCTCTTTGGCATGTACCTTCACTCTAAAAGATCAATTGACTTTCTAGGTATTATCTTCCAAAACAGGGAAGGAACATCAGTTTAGATTTAGAAACTCTGGAAACCCTAGTCTGAGCTATTAACAGTTAAATATCCACCTCCAAACTGATTAGCTTTACAGTCTTCTGTCTTCTCTCTCCATAATGAGAAAAATACAGAAATTGCCTATTAAACCCCCAGCCCTAGCTTGTATTGCACAGTGTTTCCCACTGCTCCCAGTAAGGACAAAGCCTACCCAGATGAAGAAGCGTAGTAGAGAGCAGTAAATACTGACTACTTCATGGCAACTATACTTTTCTCAGACACGCTGGGAGAATAAATTGACATGATTCTTAAATAATAAAAGATTGTAACCATCAAGTATTATCATTATATTGCAAAGCTGATGATTGAAACCTGGCTTGCTGCAAAGTTCTCATCCATACCTTTCTCTTTTCTCTATTTATTTCCTACAGAAAGTAGATATGTTTTAGTGAAAAAGGAAAAATAAACACATTCTTTGAAAGATGAATTCATGTTTCAGAAAGAAAAAAAATGCAGCCTCACAGCAGACCTCACAAATACTTGGTAACTTTACACCCTGCAGATTTTTTCTGCAGACTGTAGATGCCATGTCTGATTTGACATATGAAGGATTGACACTGTGTATCACTGTGTGACATTGTGTGAGAGAAAGGCTGGTAAAAGTATAGTTGCACATGGAAGTCAGAAATATCCTGCTAGGCTGTCCAAATCTGACTATATTTTGATTGTACAGAGACCTATCAAATGTTCAGAGCTGAAATGTGGCTTACTCTTTACTGTGAATAATTATATTATGGGCAGTCATCTGCACTGAAATTCTTGGAAGAGAACTTATATATCAACTCACCTCATTGCTGTTTAAAAATAGAGACAAGTATGTCCCTCCTAATTGTCACTGCCTTCCAGCACAGAGTGTTACACATTGTCACATGTCCCCATCCAGACCTCAGACAAGCTCCCCAAACACTTTTCCACTCAAACTGTGCAGACTTTAGGTCCATGCTTGTTTTTTCAGCCATGTCTCTGTATTAAAGCGTCTTCCACTTCCGAAAGGCTCAGTTTCAGCCTCCATGAAGCACACAAGAATCTTGCTATTTGCTTCCCTTGGAGCCGGATTGGACCTTGGCATATGGATCAGGGCTGTATGTAGCTGCTACAGCACTCATTTGACAAGCACTCATTTTGATGGAGTGGCACAGTAAGTGTTCATATAGAACTAAATAGTCAGATAGAATCCTATGCTGGATCTGTGATAGCTTTAATTTACAAACATTTCTCTTAACCATGTTTTTCCAATTTTGCCTCTAATTTACAAGTGTATTTTACATGTTATCGTGGGCCACACTTCATTTCAGTTCATTTCACCTTTTGTAGTTCACGCCATCCAGAGGATAGCAGTGGGACGGAGGCTGCGGTGTGATTCACGTTCACATTGCATAGATTTTCTTTGGGAAATCCTTCCCAGTTTAACCAGAGTACAGGCTAAATCCTGCCTTGACAACTGCACAGAAAAGCAGCAAAGACATAAAAAGTCCTGTGATGCAGAAATGCTGCCCTTGCTGGTGGGCTTGGCGAGGGGGCTGGGGCAGGCGACTTGAGTTGCTGGATGCGCTTTCCAGCTCCACATATGGGGGAAACATGCAGCAGGACTAGCGTTTGGTAACAGGAGCAGAAAATGTGTGATGGATAGCAGGGTAGATCACCGCCCTTTAGTATGCAAAGCATGTCCACTAGGTGATGTACATGCTGCAAGAGCTGACGTATTACCTGCTTCTCTCTCCCCTCATACTATTGTTTACCCTTTGCTTTTGGTAGTGAGGTAAACGTATTAAGTTCCTTCCCAATTAAAACAGAGATGCTACCTACTTTCAGGAGTTTACAAGCTCCACTGATGGTACATTTTGACATCTTTTCCTTGTCTAATGTCATAGGTTTTAGCCCTGCTTCATGTATATTTATTTGGGGTATCCCTTAATTCAATTACATGCTAAGGACATTTTTGGCATTCTCGTTTGCGTTTTGGCATTGTCAGGACTCCTAAACACTCGTTAATGTTGCAGCATTCTGAAGCACTTTGCAGAAGAATATATGCACTATGACAGAAAAAGGGGAGCTGTGTTGTTTTGGAAAAGATCACATAAACAAAATGTATGCATTGTCAGACATTTGTAGGAATGCCAGCTTTGTCACTCATTTTCAGTGAAATATGGCTTCTTATTAAAAACCCAAATCTTTTCAAGAGAAAAGGTTCTACTGGTTAAATAAAGCAAAACCAAGCAAAAAGAGGGAGAAAAAAATATTATTAAAACTTTCACAGAAGCAAAAAGCTTATCTTGTCTTAATCCATTGTCTATGTTTTATTTATACAACTATGTATTGAATATTTATTAAATAAATATTTAATATGAAATGTATTTTTAACATAGAAAAATTTTATTTTTAGTGCTGAGATTTTTTTTGTCTGTGCTGAAACCAAAATAATAGATTGCACTGGAATAATACAGGCCTAGCACTTCTTCTCTAACAGACGTGAAAACACCAAAATGGAAATAATAAATTTGGTTTCTATTGATGTCAAAGAGCAGGAAACATTTTGCTGTTGAGGTTCCTGGAAGCAATAAGTGCTATATTAACTGCCATGCAACACACACACACCCTCTCACACAGGATACCTCGCCTAACAAGGGGAAACCGTTGCCCTAACACACATGCACACAGTTCCTTAACTTCCCACCTGCTGGGCAGCCACCTGCAATAAACAATAGTGGTCTATTATCAGACAGTAATAAAATATGCAGCCACAAAGCTGTTTACCTAAACATCACTACAAGTCCCTCAAAAGCTGAGCTGCAGGCCGAGAGACCCTTGCCTCGGAGGGGAGGGGAGGCCCTCTCTTAGGACAACCTCTGAAGGCCAGCACGTTCCCTTTTTAAATATACCTACTGTTTAGAGACAGCGACCATCTGTGATGTACGTAATGGTGCAGAGCTACTAGAAAGTAATGAATCCAAGGTGCATGATCTGTTCCAGGTTTCCTTTTGTATATATACAGTCCCTCAGTGCTACATCTCCTAAAAAGTACAGTGACATTTTGTATATGGAAGGCTAACAACATAACTCTCTTATCTTTTTCACTGACATGTTGACAGTACATTATTCCACTTATACACAAGCTTAAATTGGGAATATAACTGCATTTCCCTGCTGGCTGCAACTAACCAATATACTGACCCTGCTCCCATATTGAAAATCTGGCTCATTCAGGTTTCATAAAGAGAAGTGAAGTCCTCTTTTGATATATCAGATCTCCATGTCTCCAGCTGTAAATAAAAACAAGTTGGTCTAGCTGGGAACTCTATTAATATCATGACCTCAGTATGATGTAACTGAAACAGCATTTTCCACACAACCCCCAACCACTATTTATACTTGCATCAAACTAAGTTAAACAAAGGTAGGTTTTAAAGCCTCTGTCTGGGGGAAAAAAAAAAGTCTATTCTTGAAGGCAGTTTTTATTGTAGTGATTACCTCAACATGCTTATGTCTCTATAACCTGAAAAACTTCTTCACAGAGATCAATAAATACTCTAAAAGCCACTTAGAGATTTTGGTACTCTAGTTTCCTTTACATGGTATTTACAATGGTGTATATACATATATGTTTTGATTGTTCTTATGCAAGTCAAAATCAAGTTTAGACTTTGTCTTGCTCAGGTATAGTCCTTCCATGACTATTTTAGAATTCACAAGAGAACAATTTAAAAATCAAGTTTTAACTAGGATGTAGTACACAGCTTAAGCTGAAAAACACATATTAACATAAAGTAGGTATTTGGATTTTAAAAAACAGCTGAACAAGTATCATAGTAAACAAAAATGATACTTCAAAGTTTCAGATTGCTGTGGAAAAAACTCAGCTAGATAACTGAGTCTGATACTATGTCATTTGTTGGACTCTATTTACAGCCTGGTTTATTTTTAGAAAGAAACTGATGAAATCTAGTTTGCTCAGGAATAGTTATTTGCAGATCAATAACAACTGAAAATGTTGTCTCATATGCACATCATTACAGGGAAGATACTTTGATACATCAGTCACTTGCTACTTCTGCTCTCAGAGAAATAGGAAAGTAGAAGCAATGAAAAAATAATGTCTTGTAGAAGACAAAAGTTTTTTCCTCTGTCCCTAGCAAAACCTTTCTTTTTGAAAACTTTAGAAGATGAAAGTTAAGAGGACATGAGAATTAAATAAACCATAATACAGAAATATTCCGAATGAGCAAAGCACAGTGTGAGAGATGCTATTTATAGAACAACAAGGAAATAAACATAGCACTTTTACCACTAAACTGTGCAATGCACAAAATCATATTTTAAAGGGAAAGTAACAATGAGGATGCCTAAGAAAACCGTCAGGTTATATGGTTAAAAAAATAAAGAGCTAAATTCAGCCACCTTTAGTTGAATTGAATGTCAACCAATTCTGATGTATTCTCCATCAGTTCATTGGAACTTTTCTTGAAATTAGGTCCTGCTGCATGTGTCAAAATCTCATCCGAAGTGCTGTAATAATTTATTGCCCGTCTACAAAACAACCTGATTCTGTCTCACCAAAATAACTGACATCTTTGGCCACTGATTTCCTAGGAAAGGAGCTGAACTAGAACACTCTCAGACCTTATTACTAGAAGTATTATTATTTTAAAATAATGTATTTTAAGTTCAAACTTCTTTCCTTCTTAAACAATTACTTGCCTTTCAACTATGGGCAGAAAAAGTAAACATAATGTATTTGATAGTTATGTCCTATATAACAGAAACCAAGTATGTCAAATAAAGAAGGTGTTTTCAAAAATTTCAAAAGTAGAAACTATCTTTAGTCTGCAAGACACAAACATGTTAAAATATATAAAGGAATAATTTCCCTGTTTTCATTTGTGTTTTTTCACTGCCAGCAGTGAGAGAACTTATAAACTGTGTCTCTAAATCATCCAAGAGACCCAAGAAGATGTGATTTCTGAACGCTCTCATCACCTGCGAGACACGGTCCTGCAAAATGTCCGTCTTACAACAGCCCCTGTCACTTTGCAAGCAGCTTAAAGAACTGGAAAATAAGATTTTCAGAAGGTCCTGTGCCAGAAATGGACCGTTTCTGATTAAATTTCTGCATTTCTGATACCAGTCTGGTATCTGTGATTTTGGGGAAGGGTATTGATATCTGCATTTTATAGAGCCACATAAGAAAGGGCTGGTTCTTCATCTCATAACCATGAGATTTCCCCTGGGTTAGCAGTTGAAGGAAGAACTCATAGTCAGTTCTGCTTTTCAGCTCTGACATAGCAAATCTGCAAGGAAAATAATAAAAAAAATGTTCAGATTTTAAATTAGAGTTGAAGAATCATTTGCATTTGTCTACTTGGTGATATAGCATGAGCTTCTACTTTGTCCTTTTAATTTTTTTAATTTATAGAATGAGAATTTTTTTATACTGACTGGCTCACTGTGAGAAGGTGAATACCTTTGTGTTTATTTGCAGAAGTATTTCTCTCTTCTCACAGTGACTAATTATTCAAACCTTATTTAATAAAAACCAAGCAATATATCTGATGTTGCTTTTCCTATTTCTCTTCTTAACAATTTTCGCCTGCAAGCCTCCCAGTTTTGCTTGTTTATCTTCTCATATAGTTTTGAGGAAACAATATACATCCTCCCTTCACCTTTCCCAATCCATAAACAATCTTCTAGTGAAATTTGCTACATGGCAGCAAATAGCAAATCCTGAAGAATTGTAGGCTTCAGTGATTTCTGAATGAAGTCTGTCCCTCTGTTTTCTGGGACTTCTGTGAAATTGATTCCTTCAGATTTCCAATTTCAAAGCTGGAGATTTCTATTTATTAAATTTAGCATTGTTCAACAAAATTATCTTTTTATTGGAATCATTGTCATTCAGTCAACATTTCCAAGTTCAGGAACAGCCAATGAAAAAAGTTGAGGGAGTCCAATAGTCTTTCTCGTTTACATGTATCACAACAAGGTTTCCTAATTTAAGTTTGCAAGAGCTTTGGAATCCACTCCAACAGTTAAAGAAGAAAGTTTGAGGATTCCTACAGTTAGCATGTCTTCATCTGAAGTCCTTTAAATAGAGCCATTTAAGATGGAAGATTTTCATCTGTCTGGATGTGACATGTTGGGGGGTATTCCACATCACAAAAGCTATTGAATTAGGCCTCACAGGCATTGTGTATCTCACAGAGTATCTAGCTCAGATAGATAGATAGATAGATAGATCTATATATATACACCCATATGACTGTGTGTGCATATATAAACTTTCTGTGTTCTATTTATTTGTGGAATGAGTGAGAAACAGGATAGCTGTACACCCTAAAAAAAAAAAAAAAAAAAAAAAAAAAGAAAGGAAAGAAAAAAGAGAAACCCCAAAACCCCAACCAACCAACCAAATGTTTTTGTCCTTCAGATGCTGCTTTTACTATTCTTTCCCAAAGTCTTCCAAATAATGTGTATGAGAGTTCTCTGAATTCTTTCTTTCTGGATACCGTGAGATTCATTATTTTACCCCATGGTTTTTATTTGGATTATTATACCAATATTCTGGGCCACTGCCCTGCATTTGGGTAAATATCAGGGTCCCTAATGTGTCTGTTGTTATAACTTCACTTCTAATAGGCTAACTGCAATTTTTAGAAAAAAAAGATATAGGAAATTTGACCAGTTGATAATTATAGGCAACTAGTCTCAAAGTTCAGTGATCTCTCTGCCTGCTGAAGCAGTAGATGACGGAAATAGTGGTTGGCCACTGAGAAATGCCTGAGCTAGCAGGGTTAGATCACTGCAAATATATGTAGCAATTACACATAAGCCATATATGATAAGTTTAACCCATCTGGTTTCTGCAGTGATGCCAATGTGTCAAAAGGACATCAACTTAGACTCTGGCCTTGATGGTTGCTTCTACTCACAAGACTGATCTCCATAATTTTCCAGAAGAACTTAATGTGAACAGATTTTGCAGCAGAGTATATGTCTGTATTTCAAATGCATGAATGATCTCTGGAGTCTAAACAGTCCCTTATTAACAACATGTGTATCATAGGGCTGTCATTAGACATTATCAAGACCAAGAACATACTATATCATTCTTTTGTGTGCCCATATGGTTGCTCAATATTCTTTTCCTATTGGATTGTGCTTGGTTTTGGCATCTTAAAGCTATCTGGAACAATAAGTTACAGGTTTCCAATCATGTCCATGTAATTGCAGTAGCACCATACCAAGACCATAGCTGTTGGCATCTGCTGAAACAGCTGTAGACACAGAAACATCATAAAATGCCAGAACTGGGGATGTAGTCAATAGAGTCTTTAAACTCTCAAAAGCACACTCCTGTCTTTATCCCATTTCTTTTCAGTGTGTGTTCTAAGCAGTTTCTAAAAAAGATTGACCCTTTTAATGAGAGGTTAAATATGAATTTGCTTCAAATTTTATCATGCTGATGAACCATACTAGTTCTGATACATTTTTATATGGTGGTATTTCAAATATAGTCTTGATTTTTTTTCTGCCTCTGTTTTACTTCATGTCCATCACATATGCTGACTGCCATAGCCTGTATGGCAGTCCACTCCTTTTTTGCAGAGTCTGGAAAAAGGAAGACTTTCCTTTGGTCAATGAGTATTGGGTTAGAAATCGACCTTAACACCCACAAGTCCATGGGCCCTGATTGGATGCACCCATGTGTGCTGAGGGATCTGGCTGACGTCATTGCTAGGCCACTCTTGATCATCTTTGAGAGGTCATGGCAGTCAGGAGAGGTTCCTGAAGACTGGAAGAAGGCAAATGTCACCCCTGTCTTCAAGAAGGGTAAGAAGGAGGACCCATAGAACCACAGGCCAGTCAGCCTTACTTCAGTCCCTGG
>NW_010316711.1:0-2004 GCF_000700745.2 Antrostomus carolinensis
ACCAGGACACCTTGTTAGAGGGAAGATGGTGTTTTTACTTGAAGACCAGTTTTTTTCCCAAAGCTTGGGTAGTCACTGACAGGTTTCTATGAGGAAGACACACTTATAAGAACCGACTGAGTGAACATGTGTCAGTGCTGAGTTGGTGCTGAGTGCCAGAGGTCAGACCCGAAGCCTGGCTTTAACTGTGGGGTTAAAAGAGACAGCAGGACTCAGCTGGAGGAAGGGGAGATGGAGCTGAGATGTGAGGAAGAAATTCTTTGGTGTGAGGGTGGTGAGACAGTGTCCCAGGTTGCCCAGAGAAGCTGTGGCTGGTCCTCCCTGGAAGTGTTTAAGGCCAGGTTGGATGAGGCTTTGAGCAGCCTGGTCTAGTAGAAGGTGTCCCTGCTGATGGCAGGGGGGTTGGGACTGGATGAGCTTTAAGGTCCCTTCCAACCCAAACCAGTCTGGGATTTCCTTTGTGTCACTCCCCCAGGTCACAGACAAGCAGGAGGATGAATCTTCTCTGGAGGCATCTGAGTTTCCCATCTGATTCACCCCAACAGGTACGTGTCTGCGTTGGTCCTGTCCCTCGCTGCTGGCAGGGTGCGTGTGTTTAATGTCATCACAGGTGTTTTTGTGTTTTATTTGCCTCACAGCAGCCTGTCCTGTGGGATCAGTGTGCTCAGTTTCAGGAGCTGCAGTCACTTCTCCTCTCTCTGTATTGTACATATTGGGGGTTTTTTCAGAAATATTTGTATATTTACTCTCATCATTCCCCCCCACCACCTGCAGTTCTCTATAATGCTACAACCTCTAATAGCAACAAATAGCTGAATAAAACAGTGATTAAAGTAAAACTAAACATCTCATCATGCGGCTGCAACCCTTCAGAAGAGAAACAAACACCCTCGGGTGGTTTGGAATCTTTCTAGGATGACTCTGGTGAAATGCTGATGAAATCTCACGTTTTTCACATTGTTCCAGCAAATCAATGACTTTGAAAGTTCAGCTTCAAACTAACTTTTTAAAGTTCTCTCACTTCTACTGAGAGCAAGCTGATAGCAGGTTCAGTGGAAAAGTTTATGCGCGGTTTTACATCTGTAATTTTGTTATTTTTCCTCACAATTGTTGTAATCTTTCAGTCATATTTCATATAGAAATATATATATATACACTTGGAGCAATGGACAGTACATATGTAAGCCATTAATTGGTAAACAAGTAAGATTCTTGCATTCTTGTTATTTGTAAAGTAATTCTATTTCTCTCTTTTTTTTTTTTGGTGCTGTCACTCACTGTTCCTAGCCAAAATTTTTTTGCATCAGTTTATAGTACAACTGAAGAAAAGGTCTGTGTGGTCACAGCTCCTGCCAAAAGATGAAGCAGAATTCATGGTAAGTGGATTTTTTGGAGGCTGGGGATGCGGGGAGGGATTACATCCCGTGGAAGAAGTTAGCATATAGACAAAATACATTGCTTAGGTGGTCAGAGTTGTGGTTTTTGTCTGTGTTTTTGGAGGGGTTGCACTGCCTAGTGAATTACTGCTGTAAAGCTTTCAGTGCTAGAAAATCTATAGGTGTTTCTGTAGTTGTTCCTGTATGTTTTATAGTTGGATCCTGCTGACATCACAGTTGTGATAGTGTTGTCCCCGTCTCTGTTTTGCCTGAATTCCCCAGAAGCTTTGGCATCACAGCATTTCTGCAGCTCACATTTCCTCCCCCACCCAGTAGTTTCAAGATATTTAGGACAGAGTAACCCAATTTCTGACTACAGATGCATCTTTATCTCATTTTGTCTAATGTTTAATGTGCTTTTTTCCCCTTTCCTGTGGATTTTGTTGCAAAGTGGGGATAGAGGATACACTGGTAGGCTCGGGCTGTAATATTGAGTACAGGAGGTGTCTGGTGAGCATAGTGAGTTCTGGCATTGCATTTTATTAGGTCCCTTTTTCATAGCACAGCTTTTATTTTTTAGAACATGTGGCTTGTGTGTTACACAGAATCACAGACTGGTGGGGTTGGA
>NW_010316712.1:0-10715 GCF_000700745.2 Antrostomus carolinensis
CTGTGCTGCTGAGGGGGGAAGGTAGAGAAATAGAGAGCAGAGTGAATTGAGCCCAAGAAGAAGGGAGGGGTGGGGGAAGGTGTTGTAAGATGTGGTTGTTATGTCTCATTGCATTACTTAGATGAAATGGCAACAAATTAAATTGATTTTTCTTCCCCAAGTTGAGTCTGTTTTACCCGTGACCATAACTGGTGAGTGAGCCATCCCTGTCCTTCATTCCTAATCCCCTGCCCCCTTTGTTGTGACTGCCATCCCATCTCACTTGGTGGGGGCAGTAAATGCAGGACCACATGGCCCCCACTGTGTGTTCAAACCACCATACTGCCATAGAAATTTTAGAAATTACAATGCATTGAGTCATTGGTACATTTGAATGTTTAATAGATTATGTATGCCTCTAGCCCTCATATGCAAAGTTTCAGTGTGTGGTAGAGAATGTTTATTTACACACACTACATAATGGCCTCAAGACTGAAAAAGCCAAAAGCCGTGCAGTTTGATCAGAAAACTAAGCCTTATATTTTATCTGCTTTTATAAACGTTAAAAACCCAACACCCCAAAATATTGTAGTGTCTTTCTAATACCCATTAGAAAGAATAGCTTGCTATGAAAATAGTTTTCATCCCCTTACACCTTTACACTGCAACACAAAGGGCCTGTAAAGGACATGTGCCATCAGGAACAGTTCTTTGAAGAAGAGGTAGGTCAGACAGCTTAATAGAGAAAGAACAGAAAGTTACAATGTCTGTTGTGAGTGTTTAACCCCCTTTGTATGCCTTCAGAGGTCTTCTTTATCCTCTTTACCTTTCTATTTGCTGTCTTCCTTCTCTTTCCCTCCAAGCTCTTGAAGTTTATGAACTATTCCTTTCTTGCATCTGTGCTTACCAAGGCAACTTCTGATCCTGCAACACTGAAAAGTCCTATTTTCATCCTCAAGGCTTTCAAACAAGCTTCATTCACAATTTCTGTATAAAGGCTTCTTCCTCTGTTTTCCTAATGCAATTTTAAGAAGAGAATCTGGTAATCTTTTCCTTCTCCTCAGGCTCCTCCTGGTCCCCTCTCCCACATAGTTGTTTTCCCTCTGGGCCTCTCACTGTCCCTCTCTTCTGTACTTTATTTTCTGAGTAACCTAGTCTAGTCTCAGGAATGCATCCTGGTATTTTAAAATGTACTGCTGTCAAGAAAAATAGAGAGATGTTTTCCCTGTTGTTATATAGCACACAAACAGCCAGAGCTGCCCCATTCTTTCTCTTTCTCTTCCTCTTCCTTTACCTCTTCTCAAGTACCTCAAAAAGGCAAACCCACGTAGTCATCCCCTAGCATAGCACCAACATCATCCAAAAGATGTTTGGAAAGACTCAAACATACTTTCAAGCTTAGGATTTTCAAGGAAAATTTCCAGTTCCAGTTCCACTACAGAAGGAAGGGAAAATAAAAAAATATGCTATCAGTTTTCTTCTTTGCCATGCTTAAATTTCCAGCTGCACACTGAGCTGGGCAGGAGTTTCAGGTTGGCAAAGCCTACCTCCTGATGAGATTAAAAGCACATTCAAAAAGGAGAGGGATTGAGATGGCATTTCCCCTCTTTCTTCAAGACCCCTCTCTTCCCTCTGGGTTTACCCTACAGCTTCTGTGAGCTCTGGAGTTGTACTGAAGTCTGGAGAAGGAGTAGGAGATTAAAGACAGAAGCCAAAAAACTGGGGACAGGGAAGTGAGGAGGCACTAATAGAAACCTGGGGGCAGGGTTGGGGCAGTAAGTCTTGATTCAAAGAGGTAAAAAAATTACTGGACAGGGAGAATGTACTGGAATTTGTCTGAAAACTCAAGGGAACCTTAGGGAAAAAATCAGCACCATTGGTTATTAGTCTCTCAGGGCATACCTACCTCATCAGATCAAGATAAACAAGGAAATAAAGTACATTTCTCGACAAACCTATTTTTTCCAGTAACAGTTTCCAGATTTTCTAGACCACAATGACACAATCTGTCTTCCTAAAGCTAACTCCTCTACAATATTTACAGGTATAAATTAATAGAAACAGACAATAGAAAAAGTCATGGAAATAGACAAATTAGACAAGATCCATGATCTAATACTCCAGGACTTCTGGTCCAGAAAGACAGATGATGCTTGAGAAACAACTAAAGCCTTTTGTGGGAAATCATGCAATAAGATCAAGCTAAAGGCAGAAAGATTTGGGGTTATTGTTTTGGTTTTGGGTTGGTTTTTTGGGTTTTGTTTGTTTGTTTGTTTTGTTATGTTGTCCAGGAAGCCTCTCTTGGAGGCTGTAGAGTAACTTTCTCAAAACAGACATAATGTGAGTTTAACAAAGATAAATGTAATGTCCTGCACCTGGGAAGAAGTAATCCCAAGCAGCAGCACATGCTGGGGACTGATGGGCTGAGGAGCAGCTGTGCTGAAAGGGATCTGAGACTGGTGGCAGGCAGCAAGCTGAATGGGAGCCAGTAGTGTGCCCTGGCAGGGAAGGTGGCCAGCAGTCTCCTGGGCTGCACCAGCAAAAGTCCAGTCAGTAAGTTAAGGAATATGGCTTTTTCAATTTACTTGGCACTTATTAGGCCACACCTGGAATACCATGACCAATTTTGATCCCCTCAGTTGGAGAAGCTGGGAAGGGTCCAGAGGAGGCCAGCAAGATTATGAGAGGGTTGAAGAACTTGACATACAAAGAAAGGTTGGAGGAACCAGGTTTGCTCAGCCTGGAGAACAGAAGGCTCAAGGGGGATCTAATCACTCTTGAATATCTGAAAAGTTAATTCTAGAGGAAATTGAGCTATTCTCTTCAAAACTGACAGGACTGGAGGCAGTGGGCACAAAGTGCTTTGAGGGAAATTCTGTCTGGGTATAAGAAAAAAAAATATTCCCCATGAGAGCAGATGGATATTGGAAGAGGCTGCCCAGGGAAGTGGTGGACTTTCATGTGCTGGAAATGCTCAAGATTGTTTGAATAAGTTGCTGTAGCGACCTGTGTTGAAGTAAAGGTTAGACCAAATAATCTCCAATCAGAACTTTCTGTGGATCCCTATCCTTGCATAGTCTTGCTAGCTGTATGATTGGTGTTGTTACAATCATCTCCCTCAAGCATGAGGCTTTTACTACTCTGGGGATAGGTGATATTTATTTCCAGTCATTGCTAACCTTTCATAAGCAGTTTACACTTTAGTTCTCTTAAAGGGAGGAGGAGCATGGGAGGCAATAGCAGACTTCTCCCATGACAGTTTCATTTGCAGTCAAGACATTCAAGGAGAGTTATATTATGGGAGGATTTTTTAACCTTCAGTAACAAGGCTTAATTAGGGACCAAGAACAAATGTTATAGCTCAGAAGAGGCACCTCTGAATGCTCATTCTTATTGGGCTTTTGTACCAATTAAGCTGGTTAACAAGGGATGAAAGAGCATTTGCATCTGAAGCATAGCTATTACAATTTTAAATTTTACTTGAGCTGAAAAATCTGAGTAAGCGGGACCTTTTGAAGATTAGATATATTTGTTAAGAAATGGTAAGGAACCTGTACAGCTCTTACCTCATTAAAATATTTCAATACTGCAAGGAACTAGGTCATCCTGAAACTCAAAAACAAATTTATTATTCAAGGCAATATGAATGAAAATAAAAATTGTAAAAAAAAAAATGGGAAAGAAAGCCTGGTTTTGTTCTCACACTATCACCTGATCTCTTCAGTTTTTGTCACAAGGCTGTGAATTTACTCACAGACATATTTCTCAAATAACTACAATAACACAGTATTCTGAAGGAGGATTCCATCCCACCTCCCCAATCCCCTCAACTTCAGCAGAAATAAAATCAGGCTTCAGAGTTTCCCATTTTGGATCAAGCAAGGCTAAGAAGCAAAACATGTAACATTGCAATACCCTACACTGGTTACACACCAGTAAGGGTCATAGCTGTGGCAGACAGGTAAAGCTAAGGAAGAGACAGAGCTTTCCTTTGCTAGCACTTACTAAATACAGTAACTGACTATAGCAGTAACAGATTATTTTTCCATGACAGCAGACAACAGTAGCATTTAATCCTCTGCTTGTTCCCTGATGTACCACAATTTGAGTCCTGGCAAACAAAAAGTCTTGCCTTACAAGTCCATATGGTAGGAGAGAAAAAAATACAGCGTAAACATAAATATGAAGGAAAGTCCTTGCAATTTTGTTGAAGACAAAAAAACTCCCCCTCCATTTTCCAAAAGAAATACTGATGACTTCATATGAGACCTTACATTTCACAAAGAAAGTGTATGATTCCTTTAACCTACTCTATTTTACACAAGCATCCAGGTAACATAAAAAATGTTATTCACTGAGTATTCGCTATATTCTAGCAATGAAAAACCTGCACAGGAAAGGCATACATGGCTATGCAAGTTAGCACAGTCATTCTTTATTCATGAATTTTAATGAGCTTTACATGCAAAATAGACAAGATACTTTTCAGAATTTGTAGCTATAATTTTGCTGTGACTAAATTCACTCCTTTTTGTTGCACACAGGAGGACACACATAAAAGGGAAGCTAGTTTCAGGAGGTTTTGTTTTGTATCAGTTTTTCACAGATCTCTAGAATTAGCCCGAAGGATCCTTTTACAAAGTAAGTAAATATATATAAAATATTAGGACAACACTGCAATGCAAAAAGGATGTTAAATTGCTCATCCAAGGAGATGACATAACGAATACTGACATAATTTCCAAGCAGCAAAGCAAAACTAGGTCAAATCACATTGACCTATCTAACATAATAAGCCTTTTTTTTTCAGATTTTTACAATGTAGACTGTGTCTGCAGGCATTAATGTCCTCTGTTATCAATGTATAGTGTTGTCACTCTGCTTTAATGTCTTATCACCATGTTGTGTTAATTAGACCAAAACAATATAGTGCACTTTTGAACTGCTTACCTCCCAGTTTGAAATCTCTGCCTAAACTATACTTCTGAGGTTATCCAGTTAGAAATGAAGTCATTAACTTTTTACAGTCACTTGTTTTAATAGGTGCTACTAAGGCTGGTGGAATAGTGTAACTTTAACACAGGTCAAAATCTAACCTTCATAAGTTGCATATTATTTGTCAAAAACAAGGACCACATAGCTAACATCTGTCAGCAAGCAAAGCGCACACTAATTTTGATGCCACTTAACACAAGGCAGAACCCAGGCATGTGCACTCCTGAGCATCAGATGGACAAATCTGCTCTGTGCTTGGCCATCACGTGTCCCTGCCCAAGAGCTTTATCCACATGCAGTGCTCTGAAAGGGACAGTCCTTTTCCTTGCTCAGAGCAGCCTTCCCTTCCCCTACTCTTGTTGTTCCTCTGCACTTCAGATTTACAGCATGAGTACTTTTCGGTGGGACTATAAACAGAGTTGTGTAGGTTTCCACCTACAGCCTCTCGCAACTCCCACAGGAACAGAAACACAGGTGAGAGCAATGACCCTCTATATCCCTGCTTCCAGAGCTGAGGTGAGACCAGAGCCCAGGCTGAGAACTTGAGGGCCCAGCTACCCAGGAAGCTGGGGCTGGTTGGGAAAGAGGAAAAAAGCTGAGGTGGAAGACGGAGGCAGACCTCAGTGGTCCATAAAGTAGAGATTCTCAATAGAGTCCACATCTTCCTGTAGCATGCATAGATTGTGCAATAAGGGAATTTTGCAATCTTAGGGGGGAAAACCCAATATGCTCCAATGGTAAAATCCCTTCCAACACTTTTGAACCTTGCTTGCTGATGAAGAGTACCTAGAAACTGGGATGTTGGCTGTTCTCATGACAGAGTGTCTGTATTTGGCAACTCCAATTCTAAATATATAGGCATACACATGTAAGTGTATAGTGCTTCTCTTTTTATTTTCTTATTCTTTTCTTATGTCTCAAATTACCTCTCAGGAACAAAAAAAATACACAAACCAAACAAAAAAACAAAATGAAAAAAAAAGAGGGATTATGTTTCCATATGGGACAACTACTGAAAAAAGAAGATATTTTTTTAAGAACAATTTTGCCATAAAATACTGATTTTGCAGTACTTTTTTGAAGAAATCACCAGTCTCAGCTAATGCTGAGAATAAAGGTTCTAATAAAGAAACAGAAAGGGTGATCCCAGAATCCCAGAGATGGCTGGGGGAGGGTCTCATCTGAGCAAGCTCTCTTTTCACCTGAGTCTAAGTAGTGCACCAGGCCTCCAGTGTGACAAATGAGTCTGACCAACTGCTCTGGTGGGGGGTCTCTCGGTGCTCCTGTTGCAGCTGTTCAGTAATTAAATACCTGCAGACCCAAAGAGCCAAGTGACTGCCATTAGTCACAGGCACCTGCTCGGGACGCAGGGGTGCCGAAGGGAGGCGGCGGGCGATGCCGCGGGCCCGCAGGTGCACGGGCAGCACAAGGCAGCCGGGGTGCAGCGTGAGGGGAAGCTGTCAGCGCTGCCAGAAGCATGACAAATATGTTGGCCTTCCCACCCCAAAATGTGGAGCGATTGTCATAGTGTGTCACTAGCTCCTTTCTGGGGCAATGAAATATCCCTCCATAAATATTTTCATTACAATCTATCACACTACAATGAAAAATCCTATCAGCCCTGTGGATCTCCTCATTTACCGTTCCACTAAGCCAGGAGTAAAAGCCTGGACTGTCTTTAATTTGCTTTACTATCTTAAAATTGTCCTTGCACCCAGCTATCTCAACACTTGTGCAATCAAAAAAGTTTTATCATACTTCAGGGTCAAACAAACATCGCCTGTTTGCCAGCTTTTTTGTCCTCCCGTATGCCCTTGGGAAAATGTAAATAATAATGATAAACAACTATGACACAACGGCAAATAGGAAAGAATTTTAAAGAATTAAGAGCTATTTTTATTGTTTAGAAAAGAGATCAAAATCAGCTTCCTACCCTTTAGCGCCTTTCCCAGCTTTCAGACAGGGTAGATTCTGCACTGAAAGCCAGGGATCTCAGGGATATACAGTAATTCCTTGCAGCTTGCTAAAGCATTACAAGTTCTAAGCTGCACGACTGTAATAAAATATTACGAACTCAAGAACAGGCCAAAGAATGGAGTACCCTAAGAAGCCTGAAATTTAGTTCAAACAAACTCCAGCGCACATTCAAAAGGCAATTCACGCGTTTGTATGTGAATACAGGTCTACTCCTTTCTCTCAGCTCAGTCTTCACCCACAGCCAAATCAAATTGTTTCTCCAAATGCTGAAGCATTTACTGAGCTTCAGCATATATCCCCTGAGCGTCTACCACCCCGAGCTCCTCGTTCCCAGCAGTTCATTTTCCTCGACCCCAGGCTCCAGCAGACCCCTTACCTCTGGTGCTACTCTGCAGAGGGACTCTGAGGTCTGACAGTTTTTTAGCTGTTGAAGCCCTCTGAGCAGCTGCCTGCCTCCCTGTCCCTCCCCAGAGGGGAAGCCCTAGGACTGGGCAGCAGTGGGAAGCCGGCAGCCAGCCCAGTAGTGCTGAGCAGGCGGGAGGGAGAGAGCCGGAGACAGATCTCATCAAAGGTAGGAGGCCTGGTGGGGATCAGAGAGAGGGAGATACACATCTAAATAATTCAGAGGCTAATAAAAGCTTTAGGTTGGGCTCTGTTCAAGACGTGAGAGGAGGCTGAATTTCAATATATTTCAGACTGCCATCAACGCAGAATGCTCTGTTACTTAATAACCTGATACTGACAAACCAACATTATTTTAAGAGTGTTCCACATAAAGTTAATGAGGAAAGTGGCTATGCCTGCTTTTGTATTTTTACAGCTTTAGGTTGAAATTCTACCAAGAGAAGATTTTGAGAACTTCAAGTCTGACCTCTACAGGTAGGCTGCTGAAATAGGTACAGTATCTTTTGATCACAAATAGTACACAGGACTTTTAGAAATTGGAGAAAGGTAATGGATCAGATGTACTACATTACGTCAGGTTATCATCATTGTGTCTCTAAAAACATATTTTAAAAACACTACTATCTGTAGCATCACCTGTGGTTATTTGGTTCCTACAAATGCTTTCTTGCAAAATGCATAGACAGTGCAGCAACACCAGAGAAAGCACATCCAGCATGAACAGTTTTACATTTAAAAGTGTTACGGAGTTTTGCTTCTGCTTTTTATTATCTCTCCCCCTTTCTCCCCAATCTTCCATATAATCTGCTCTTTCAGAGCTACAGAAACACACGCCACTTTGAAACTGATAACATCCATTTGCATTTTGCAAAACTGATGTTTTTAAATACCCTGATTGGTGCCACCTTTTTCTAATCAGAACCAACCACTCTAACAAACTACCCTTTGTCCAGGAATCCTGTCCCCTCTGTTCCCACCAACCTACAGCACATGTTGCTATAGCTACCCTGCATGTCTATTTACCACACAAGTGATCAAAGGGAGCAGACAACACACATACACACACACAAAAAAAACCTCGCCAGGCTTCCTACCGAGCAATGTCCAGCCACTAATTAACTGATACACTCCCAGCCTGCGGACTCTGTACACTTGTTTTCTTTATTCTGAGTGGTACACACACACAAAAAAGCAGCATTCTCTGAGATGCTCATTCTTCCCTTACAGACCAAACAAACAACAAAATGTCCCAGGATGAACTTTAAAAGAGAATTTCCTAAATCAAGGCTAAGGATTACAGCACTCCAGGATAGGAATAAAGCTTTTCTACTGAGGAACACATTAAGAATTTTAAAGGGTACGCAAAAGTAAATAGGAAATAAGAAACACATGCTAAAAACTTCAACAGCTGTAAGGAAAGGGGATGATTTTGAATTTTGCATGTTTTGCACTGAAATTGTATGCAGTATTTATTCACTTGGTGAATTATATGCACACTAAAAGCTATATGACTACAGTCATGATAAGTAATTGTAATGGGTTTATGTATGTGCCTTAGAAACATAGTTTTTCATTTTTAGGTGGCCTGTCAGCTAACAGTCATTTTGTTGAACTCTTTATGTGACAAAGGGCTCAAGTCTGCCTCAATGAAAGCAAACGGGACTTCAATAGGAAGAGGCCAAAATAAGGAGCTGCATTTGTTGTTGATGACACTCCCACAAGTTCCACTTCAGGGATATGTTGTGGGTGAAAGTGAGTGAAAATGAAGTATTAAAATTCATCAAACATTTGATTTTCTGTGAAGCAGGCTCAGGGAACTTAAAACAGAGTGCACAGTGCCCTCTCCAGTTCTGCAGCAAACTTGGGGAATCCGGCCACATAACCGTGTCTGGCCACACAAAACCACCACTCTACCACATGCAGACTGAGCATCTGGTCAGGACTTTCCATCACTTGCAAGTTTCCTTATTTAGGAATTTCTTTTTAAGTAATAAACTTAACTGAGTACTCTGCAAAACATAAAATTTTATTTTATTTTATTTATGTTTATTTTATTGTATTACCTGCAAAGGATTTTTTTCTTGACAGGTTAGATGGGTTTTTTGGGGTTTTTTTTTTGTCTTGCAACCACACTAGATACCTTTAAAAAATTGCACTTCTACTTCCTGACACTAGTCTTATAGCACACTAGCACACCCAAATGGGTATACTTCCTGTGGATGCCTAAACTTTTACAGGTTCTTGGTGAGGGATGTACTTTCACAGATGTCACATGCACAGCAACAGGATAGAAATTTTCCCATTTTGGTTATTGGAGCTTATACGTGAAGCCGTTCTATCAGAGAGCAAGGACACATCTTTTGCTGAGGTTTTCAATTATCACCTAAAAATTACTGCTTCTTTATACCATCTCATTTACAAATCTCAACACAACATTTACACTGACCCCTGTTATCTGCTAGAGGCTATTGGCCTGGCCCAGTGGTAAAGTGAGTTGAATCTTATCAACTCAACAGGCTGCATATGACATTCCTACAGTAATTCCTGCACTTCTACTGGGGAAATGAGTGCATGTCTCTTGCTATGTGCTATTGTTCAGTGCCTGTGGGCTGCCTGTGAGACAGATCAGCCTTCAGCATAATATATGATTTCATTCCAACACCTGCAACACACTGCTTGCTTGACAGTTAACACTGAAAGCCAAAATTAGGCTATAGCTCCCATCAAGAGCCTCTCAAAGTGGGATCACTCATTCCCAGAGCCTGATAAGAGGAAGGGGTTAACCCACCCCCTCACTGCGTTATAGCCAGTTGGTGTAAGGATAGGAAAGGGAGCACCAGGGAAGGGCAGAGAAAGCAACAGAACAGGTAGAGAGGGAGGATTGCAAGGCAGAAGAGTAGGTAAAAAAAGCTGTCACTCTGAATAGGAAGGCCATAAAAGGGTCAACAGAAAAGTCACCTTATGCATATTCCTCTTTCCCATAACAATTTCAAATGAAAATCAGGAGCAAGGGCTACAGCTGTACATGACTTTCCTGCTGTAATGGATTTCCTAAACATCTTGCATGGTTAATTCATAGCTCATCACAATCTTGAGTTCCCACTAAAACATGAAATCCATGGCCGGGGGCCAACGTGCCCAGTGGCTCTACCCCCCTACTTGACTGCCAGCTCCCTGGATTTGTCCCCCAGGCCCCAGCACCATGTACAGGCTTTCCCTGCCAAACTGGAAATATTTGTGTACAACAAACCAACCGAACCCAGAGAAATACTTCTGAATTTTTCGCTTGGCAATAGAAAGAGAAACTGCACTTACAGGCAGGTGTTTAAACAAACTTTGTCAGTGCTTCAGCAGGCGCC
>NW_010316712.1:10739-19706 GCF_000700745.2 Antrostomus carolinensis
CGGGGGGCAGACACCCACGGGAAGGGACAGGATGGGCTCTGCAAAGATAAGTCCACCTGTGCCTCTTTTTAGGCTGGAATGTCTCCCTCCCTCTCCTCCTCTTTCAGAGGGGGAGGGAGAGTTCATATGTGCATTAGCATTTTCCCCCCCTCCTCTCTATTCTGACTTCTTTTCCTTGCTCTTTTAACCCACCATCTATGAATCTTCATTACTCAGGAAGCCTTATGTCTTAGGTAGAAATATTTCAGGAGACTTAAGTGCATGTTTCACAGAGCATTTTACTTTTTATTATTGCCATCCTGTAACATTTCTGCTTTCTCCTTCCTCATTGGCAACCCCCTGTGCCAAAGTACCCTCTTGTGGTGATAATGATTTCTGATGACTACGTGCATCCAACTGACCAACTTGAGCTATGCATTGTATAAAATGCCTTTCACTTTGCTTTGCAAGGACAAGAATTCACCTCTCTTTTAAAGAGCTATAAAAGTATTTTTTTGCCTAGTGGGAGAAAGAAATACCTTTATACACACCTCCTATATTTTCTCTTTCTTTGCCCTTCCTCATCTCCTGTAACTTACAGAAAACTGGTGTAAGGAAGCTGAAATTTCCCACCATGATTTCAGAAAGTGAGCCGAAAACAAATGCTCCATTTGCACTACAGGTGCAAAATCCTCACATGTGCATTCCCTGGACACATACTATAAAAGTCCCACTGAGAGCTGAATGAATAATACCCACACAGAAAAGAACCTAGAAAACTTCTCTCGTTTCCTCATATTTACCCATTGCTTACTTACAAAATAACAAACTAAGCACAAGTTTCCGAAGTGGACTGGCAAGGCTTTTTAAACTGGGACAGATCTCTGATTCAGTCTTAAGACACAGCTCAGCCAGTTTTCCTTGCTCCCACAAGGCTCTTCTAACCGCACATTGTTGTAAAACTATGAACAGAGAGAATCAAAAACATTTTGCCACTGTGCCTTTTAACTGCGAGAACAAGAATAAAAGCTCCTTTTGTCTCCTCAGGTGAATAGAAGTCTTTAAAAAAAAAAAAATCTCATTTGAATAATCTTAGAAAAAAATCCCTAGAAAACCCATCTTAAAGTACTTTTGTGAAGCTGTAAGCTTGAAACTACTACATTTTAAAACAATCAGAAGATTAAAGCACTGGCAGGCGAGGAACTCATGCAGAGCTCTTTAATAAATTATCCCTGGGTTGAATTATTGGCATATTTAGGCTTATAACACAGCAAGTTCTTTCTTTTCGCATGTCACAAACAGGGCTGCAAGACAGCCTACACAATGCATTCAAACCGTAGCAAACTGGAATTCATTTACATCCCTTGCAAACTGCTTTCATGCCCCATACAAACCCGAAACCCACAATGACCTGTATGGCATCACTGCCTACCAAGAAAACACTCTCAGAAAGGTTTGGTTTGGGTTTTGTTTTTTTTTTTTTTTTCCTTCCAGGAAATTTACTTTTGACAAGGCTAAGAAATAAGAAGGAAGAAAACAAGGAGCTGGAGCTCAGCAGAGGTTGGTACCAGTACTACCTGGGGCTGGACGGATGAGGGGAGCCCTGACAGCCCGGGATGTGCTGTCGGGGCTCCCCACACCCATCTGGCCCCAATGGGCAGCAGCTCCTTACCTGCCTCATGGTGAGATTCCCATCATCCATCCAACCGGCAAGGGGCTGCTCACACCGCGCTGCTGTCGGCAGGGCAGAAATCCATCAAGTTTCCCACCATAAGCAAGTTTCCCCCCTGCCCTCCTCCCCCTCTATTATTTTTTTTTCCCTGCTTTTTATCCTTTGCTGGGGGGCACTCTTCTTAAGACAACGTCAAGTTTCCCAACCTTCCTTCCCCCAGCCTATTAAAAGTCAGGAGCGGGGAGGCAACTGTCCGCCTGGCTCTGATTTCAAACCCCAGCCCAGGGATGTAGTAGTTGGCTGAATTAGGCCATGAAATAGCATCGCCAATCAGGAGGAAGGGGAGGGATGTAGAACACATAAAGGCTGCCTACATGAGGATTAGGAAAGCTTTCAAGGATTTAAAAGACTGAAAGCAGCTGGAAACAGTGTCTAGGGCTACAAAGAGGGAAGTCAATTTGCGGTGTAAGAGATTATTCCCATTCTCATCTAACTGCTCTGGGTCTGCTTAAAGCTTAAAGGGCTCCCAGGACTTCAGCGAGAAAATGTAAATGTCCAGTTGAAACTACATCAGAGTGACGCAGAAACACTAAACAGCCGCCCAGTAAAGTGGCAATATCCCGTACTCCAGATGCCACATGCACTCCAGAAGCACCGATTTCCTCACATCAGATTAAAAAGTAAATTACATAATGGCATGAGCAGGAAGTAGTAAAATACAGTCTGCCATCTACATCAAGAGCAATGCCTGTCTGTCGGAAGGAACAGAAGTATGTGTGTGAATCCTTAGCCTTTGGAAATGTTTTGCTGCAAAGCTTTTTTGTCTCAGTGGCAAATGTTTAATCATCCTTAGTATTGGTGTGTTATCTGCCTTCCCTTTAGAGAGGGTGATTTCCTCATTCCTGACGCTTAGTTCCTTGTGCAAGATAACAGCATGACCCAAAATCCAACTTTAAAGAAAAAATAATAATATGTTTGGGTTTGTTGGGCTTTTTTAGATTTTGACAATGAGATCAGCTTTTATCTGCTGCCCCTCAGTGGCTTTCATTAAAATAAACAAACAAAAGACAAAAAGGAAAATCCCAAATCTGAAGTGTCATTGCTGTTTGTTACACATTTTTTGAGTCAAAAAAAAATGTGGAGAAAGACAAACCTGCAAATTCATACCACCCACTCTTCTCCAAATTCTTTGCCTCTAACTTAATATCAGTTCAGAAGCCTGTCAGTCTCTCTGTTCCACTCTAAATGGAAATCTGTCTTTTGATCTCAGGGAACAATCAGACAAATCTGATATCTGAAGAAAAGCCCCAATATCATGGATTTGCTTCTTCAAGGGCTTCATCTACTAATGTGAAAAGTAGTCACTATCCAGAAAAATGCCTATCAGTACAAGAAATCTTACTGAATTGAGCTGCAGAAAAAAAAAATGTTACAATGATGTGCCACCAGGATTTTAATGAAAGGTTTCCTAAAATATATTTCCTTTTAACTTATGACAAACTCCAGCACTGGGTATGTCACAGGGAAAGGAAGAAAAGGTCTGAAAAATTTATCCATTTGCTTTCCCATTCAAAGACAATTATGATGTTTCTCATAAGTGCAACGAAGAAAGTAGTTTGTGTAATATTGGCACTGTTCAGCTCAGAAGCAAGGCATGGATCAAGAGAAAACATGATTTAAAGCACTATTTCACTTTATCCAGGGCTGGCTGTGCTCTTCCTTGGTTCATGTCCTCAAGTGGAAGGATCTAGTTAGAGGTTTTAATGCACAACAGAAACCAAGCACCTCCAGGGATCAACACAGCACGTTGCATAAGGATAAGACCAGCCATTTACACTAGCCAGTGTGGAGACAACTTAGTGATCCTCCAGTGACGGTCTAGTCCTGCATGCTTGCACAACAGCTCAAAGCACCTGAGACACACAGAGTGAGGTGCATTAAGAGCACTTAACAGGAATGCTTGTCCTCTGGTCCTCGAACATAGCCCAGTGGACACATGTCACTTGAAATGAGTATGTGGTATGCGAAGACCTTTTACTGTGGTTAAATCTAGGAGAATCCTCTTTAGGATGCATTCAAAGGAAGCATAAAAATGCTTTTCTAATGTAATTAGAGCCTTAGGGATAAAATTCTCTGGTGAAAGCGATTCAGCTAAAGGTGCAAAAATTTAAAAATTAGTAAGGATTATGAAGGATTCACCCCAAAACCTTGTATTTGGTTTCAGGGCTTTAAGGAGGGGATTCTGAGGACAGTTCCAGAGTTTTGTGTGGAAATATAGCACAAGATTCAGTAAGAACTACAACTATAAAGATAAAACAATTGCAGAATTTTTCTGGAAATGCACACCTTTTTTCATATACAACACACACTCCTTACAGGATGTGACAGGAATTGTATTTTTCTGGAAACTCAGTAGAATGTGGCATCAAAAAATGAGTTAGTTCTGTAGGATAAAACCTCATTTTTAGTGTTATCAAAAAAATAAAACCATTAAAAACACATTGTCAATGACACAGGTACAGGGTGGGGAATATTTTTTTACTGAAATAACCAAGGGTCATAGACAGCCCCCATTCTAATTCCACCATTCACTTTCCACCTTTGAGGAATGTGCTTTGTGATCAATCCCCATGGCAGTAGTACTATGACGTGGTGGAAAACCAGGTTGTGCACTTAGTTTCTTAAGGCCTTCTTAGTGGCATGAGAGGAAGAGAGAGAGTCTGCATCTGAACTGGTTTTGAAGGTAGTCAGCCTCCAAAGACACAATGGTACAGCTAGATGTGAGGAACAGGAATTGCCACTTGGGATGAAAGAAAAGGCAAGTGCTGTTTTTTTAACACCTTCCTCTGAATACCCAGTTTCACATCTATAACCCAAGTGTATGTGCACACATGAGAAAGTCATTTTGTCTTTGGGGAAGTGAAAGAATATTCTGCCCCTGAAGCAGGAAATTTTTTCAGGCTGTCCAGTGGGAACCTACAGAGGGAAGGGCAGCTAAAGGAGGTGGTGCTAGGTGTAAGTTCAGGCATCACTGGGAGCAAAGATCTGTATAAGCAAGACCAAAGTCATGGTTGGGAGCCCGATAGTTTTAGACCAAATGGCCAACAAGTACACCAAATCACTGGCAGTTTTATATTCTTGTGAACTCTGGTTATTGGTAGTAATGGTCAGATCCTCCTTATCAATCCTGTTTAACCTGCTCTCAGAGTTGTGTGTGATTCCAGCAGACAC
This sequence comes from Antrostomus carolinensis, assembly GCF_000700745.2. Classification (NCBI taxonomy): domain Eukaryota; kingdom Metazoa; phylum Chordata; class Aves; order Caprimulgiformes; family Caprimulgidae; genus Antrostomus; species Antrostomus carolinensis. Next base: position 15,622 of record NW_010316712.1, read on the forward strand.
ACAAGTACCAAAGTAGCTGTGACGCTGCTGCTCACTGCACGTCTGCCACACTCCTTACCACATACCAAGGCAAAAAGGGCAGATGCATGAGCCCTCCATCTAGCCTCATGTCTCAAGCACCATTGCTGCCCCATTCACTAAAGCAGAGTTAAGGTGGAATAACTTTAGTTGGGCTTCCAGTAGCAGTGGCACTGACCAGCAAGAACTTCAGCGTGGTCCATGCTGTTCTGCTCCTGACCTGGCAAAAGTAGCTAGCAGGTACTTGTGAGAGCTCAGTGTTGGGTGCTAACTCACAATCCTGCCTCCTATTGCTACTTAAGATAAAGAGGTAATTTTAGCACGCATCTGGAGCTGGTTTAAATAGCCAAAAAGCTTTGGGAGTTCTTATAAATGTGCAAACACCACCACCATGTAGTATCAGTTACAAATTGTACACTATGTACAAATATCACATATTTATACTAAAACATAGTAAACTTGGTGTTGTGTGTTCTTTGGCAGCATGTCATCTCTCATTCTGGAAAATTCCAACTGAGTTTAGTGGGATGTGGCTTAGTTCAGTGCTCATCGATGCAGTGGACAAGTTTGAAGGTTTTAGGCTGTGACAAGGCAAGAACAACAATCTTGATACCAAAAATTACCACTGTTTCAAAACCTGAAGCTTTTGTTTATTCTGATTTGTTAACTCAGCCTTCCTTAATGAGTTTCATTCTTTGCAATAAATTATCAAACATAGGAACAGTTTTGAACTGGTAGATCACATGCAAAGCAACCTAATGTAGAATTACTCAGTCACTGGAGTTTTTTTGGTGTAACACGATTTTATCTAGTCCAGACCAAGCTAGGTCTGCACCAGCTGCAGGGAGAGCACAGAATGGGAAATGGAGAAGGACTTTCATTAGCTGAATCCCAACTCCCATTTAAATCCTTTTGGGCCCAGAGAATTCAATATACACTAAAGATGGAAGAACCACTCTGTCTTCTAACAGAGCTGTGCCAAACAGAGGCAGACCAGACCCCAGGATCTGATTATATGGTAGGAGTGAAAGCGTTCCAGCAGGGAAAAATATGAACCAGAATATAGCTTAGAAAGAAACAAATCTAGCTCAAAAATCAACATCGTCAGGTATGAAACCAATCACAAATAGATTGCCTTTAATTTGCAATACAGACAACTGATAAAAATAAAGACATGCTTTTTTAAAAAATAAACAAGCAGTTAAACTGTTGCATTTTGAGAAGAGAAGGTAATACTGTCACCAAAACTTTTGGTTTTGAAATGAATTTCAAACAGTTTTTGTAGTTCCTCCCTTAGCAGTTTCAAACTGGCACCTGCAGGGAGAGCAGGACGTCCAGAATAAAAAATACTATTTAATAACCCCAGATAACACTAGGATATATAACTCAAGGCAACACTGGAATGTAAAAATAACCTCCAGAACTGGCACAAAATATGAGGTTGCAAGATGAAGACAAATTTCTGAGAAGACAGTATAAAAAATGAAAAAACTCTGAAATAGTGTCAATATGAAAAATTGTTCTCAAGATGTGAGTGTCACACAATAGTTTTAAAATATATAGTTAATAATTGTGAATATAAGAATGTGCAAAGCAGTACTTAACTGCTTTTATTAACATCACTGCAGTGATTGCAATGAAGATAAACTAATTACCACGGCAGAGTGTCTGACTCACAGGTATTTAAATACACACCCATTTTCAAACAGAAGTTTAAAAATAAGACCAGCAATGTCAGACATCCGTAAATTTACACGTACACACTAAAAGCCACAGTGCACAAAGATATCCTTTAAGGCAGACTTTTGGGAAATTTGTTGCCTTTCAAGCAAGATGACTCAGCCTTTTGGCAGGATATCACTAAAACAGGCTAAGATGAGAAAGACCAGAGCATCCCGCAGTCCTTTTGGTGGAGTGGTCCTTAGATGACTATTCACCCTCACTCGGTTATTTACAGCATCCCTCAGACTGCTCTGATCTCCCTAGGGGCTGCACCAGTGGCAGGCAAGAGAGAAAGGAAGATGTCTTCAGGACAACTTCTTCCTCCATCACTTACACAATCTAAGTAATCCACAGCTCAGACAGAGAGGTAGTAAAACACAGCCCATCTGCACTTTCCGTAATGACAACACTGACTAGACTTTTTGATTAAGGCATTTTAATCAAAAGAAACATAACTAACTGCTGGATTTCATTTTACCACACCTGCTACAAGGTAGACACTTGATCTGCTAGGCTGAACAAGTTGGTGCACATTCGTGTGTAATAAAATTAGTGATAGGAAGACCCTTGTAGTCTATTCCAAAATTATATAGATGTATAGTAAGTTAAAAAGACTGACAAAGAAGGATGCTATAAGGGTTCAAAGTTTCTCAAACATCTGTTCTCTTATATATATGCATGCAGAATTAAATGGAAACCATAATTAGTTTACTGTTGTTTCTCCATTTTATTTCCTAGGGCTTTAAAATTAGTTGATTCTTCAGTGATAATTAGACCTCATTACTCTTAAAACTAATAGATGATAGTTAAATGACACTTTTTTTTTCTTAAGATTCTAGTGTTAAGAACCCTCCATGAAAACAAGAACGGTAAAGTAACAAGACAAGAATTGCCTTATGTTTCTGAAACCCCTATTACCATAGGAAAAAAAGAGTAATTTTATTTCAGTGTGTTTTGTACCAACCACATTGCAAAAATCAGTCATGCAATGACTCAAGCTAAACAAATAAAGATGCAGGCAAATAGCAGAAGTTGTAGTATATATGTCTTTTAGAGTCAAACATCAAGCAGTAGCTGTCACAAACAGCACTGTTCTGCTATTCCAGGAGTCATATCCAAACAAGATCAGACAATTCAATGAAGAGTCATCTGGCCACAATTTCAATGAAACAAGTTAAAACCTAAACTGATAAATTGTCACCTGAAGCAAGCAGGTACCTACTCAAACTCCCATTATCCACGTGTTAGCTGAGACCATCAAATCCTTTCCAAATCAAGCCCCCTAACCAAAATCCCAGGCTTACCAGAAAATGTGTAACATTCTCACAATTAAGGCATTCTGTTCTAAAGGAAAGTTTTTCTTCAACCTGCACACAGCAGGTTAGAAACATCATATGCCATGCAGAAGTTTGTGCCAGAAGTGAGAAACTCTAAGCACTATCAGAACTATGCCATGTCCAGGAGGAATTATAGAGGGATCTACTCTGTGCTGCAAAACTTCTCAAGATACAAGAAATGCTGGAATTTTAATATCTTTTCAACACCCCAGCTGAGACAAGGCATTAACAAGAAAAAAAAAGAACATTTCTGCACCATTTTTTCTACTCCACATTTTTTGTTCTCAGAAAACATTTGACATTTCAAAGTTCTGCTGTATTTCCCTGGAATGACACTTCACAGCTTGGGTCGCACTGAGATGAAAATGGAGCTCAGGCACCTCTCTACAAACCCCATAAAGTAAACTGCCACTGGAGGGAAAAACAACCACTATTTCACTGACTTGAAATCAGATGTTTCAGCTCAGATCAACAGAGCTGAAGTTGTCTAAAAGTTTGTCAGACTGAAATATTTTGTTTCATTTTTCTAGGCAGAAAAGCTTGTCAATAATCTTCATTTTCTCATGAAACCTAACTTAATGAGAAAACTACTTTTTGCAGTTGAAACCCCCAAGAATATTCCCATAGGGAATTCTTATTTATCTCTTCTCTCCAGTGCCCCAGCTACCCATGCCAGCTGCCTGCCACATGGAAGAAGGGTTTCCACGAAGCAGGCAGCCTGTTGGGACAGGAGTTGTAAAAAGTCAGTCAGGTATCTGGCTACAGGGTCAGACGGAAACCTTGTGAACACAGGATTGTACCTTAAACAACAGTAATATAAACTGCCACCTGTAAACTGCTTGTGTGTCCATAGGCAAGGCATTTCATCTTCCTCATTTTAATTCTCCAACTGTGTATTGAAGCTGTCTTTATTTTTCTGAAGGATAATAAATGAGAGAACAAATCTAGAAAAACTAAAACATCTTTACACATTATAGTAATCAGGGCAGCACAGGCTCTTCCATAAGC
>NW_010316712.1:19747-24989 GCF_000700745.2 Antrostomus carolinensis
TGTTACTACAAGTTTCTGGGCTAAATACAAGCAGTCAGAGTGTGAAAGACAGTATTAATCAGACAACACAACAAGCAGATTACTGAAATTATTTCTAGAAATTAGAGTGCGAATGTGTAAGAGAAATATATTCAAATTCTTCATGTAAAAATAAATATATATTCTTGGATTTTCTCCATCAAAAAGAAATAAGTTGTAAGGTTGTCTTCCCTACAACCAAGTGAAATATTTCCCTAGCCAGGATACTAATGGATTGCAATGTTTGCGGTGAGATGAGGTCTGTGGGGGGTGGGCTGGGGAATGACAACAAAGAGCCTAAACTCAAACCTGAAATCCTTAGAGTTTGCCCAGGAAAACCTCTCTATACAACTGAGAATTTGTTAACATATGTGACTCATGATTTGACTCATAAGCCTCTGGAGTTCACTGGGGTTACCATCAAGGTCAGATTACCTACGAAATATCAGATTACTATCCCTTCCCACTGCTTCAGCCAGGCCCTTGGTACTGAATGCGCAATACATCTATGTGGGAAGTTTTATACAAAAAAAAAAAAAAAAAATCACGTCCTTCTAATTTCAAATGAGAAAAACAGGCAAAAAATTAAGAAGAAAATCAAAAGAACCTTCTTATCAGAGAATTTTAAATTAAGTCATTCAAGGCTGTGGGTAGATATCACAAAGCATTAGTCACAGCAGTATAATAAAACACAGTTTCAGAAAATCTTCCCTGTTGCATTAACACTTTTTCTCACAGGGAGCTTTGCTTAAAATTATTTATGTGTACACTGGCTAAGGAGGGGTTTGAAACACTACACTTATAAATAGGCCCATTGGGAGTACTACCCTGGACTGGTCGGGTCTCACCCTTCTATCTCTGCTAAGGAACCCTTTTTTAACCTTTAAACCATTTTCAGATGGTACTTTTATGAGCCACTGTTCCTCATTGCTTTTAATTACAGACATATACAGTGTAGGTTTACCAATTTCCAAAATAATTTTTACTTTGTTTAGCTCATATTTCCAGATATGTCCCCTCTTCAGGCCTCACTTTTTGTTAAATGGCACTGGCAATAAAAGACAGTGACTGTAAAGATAATGTACCTCTCCAGGTTCCAGGCAAACCAGTTTTATAATCCAATCCTTTGATTCTCATTTCATAAGCTACTCATAAAAAATACTAAAATAAAAAAACAAACTGGTCCATGAAAACTGTATTTTCATAACTGGTGCTAAACTTTTAATGAAGATCCAGTAACTCAGAAAATCTGATTCAGGTAAGACTTGCAGAATATGAAGGCCAGCACAGAAATAAAATGCTCACCACCAGGCTTTAATTTTTGCATCTCTTGCTTACAAAGTTTATTATTAGTCTGCATTTGTCACTTCAATGCTGAAATTTGCATATATCGCAGATATTCATGAGTCCATGTGGTTTTTTTACACCCTCCAACATCATTATTTTGCACCAACAGCAGGAAAATAGAGGTAGCTGCTACTGCACATTACCCCAATAGTGAAGGTTAATGCATGCCTTCTAAGCTATTTGATGTAGATTTTGATCCCTAGGGTCACATTTTGTCACATATGCTCATACTCTCTGTCCCTCTTGGTTCCAACATCTTTCTTAGCTTGCATTTTGCTGTAATACACTATGAAACTGCTATGACACACAAAGGTCCTAACTCTCATTTCATAGAGGTCTTTTACACACCTCTTGGGCACCAAGAATGCCCTTTATCTTAATGGGAATGGGGCGTGACGTCCTGATATTTGTGCCTCCTCCAGTCACTCACAATTTCAGTGCTCTCAGTTTCCTATCTACCACCTGCAATTAAGAGTGAAGAACTTGGTACTACATAGTGCTGCAGACCAAAACTGGACATGAAGATCCCTCAGCACATACAGAGGAATTAGGCTGAATTGTGCAACCATGTGCCTGATTAACAAATCACTTGGTAACCCTTGATTTTTCTACCCTCCTTCTAGATGCGTACTCAGGAGTATACACAGCGTACAGCACTTCACAATGAAGAGAGAAAGAATCACATTGAGGATTCCAAATGAAATACTTTCATGATTTAAACACAGTTTCCATACATCTTTTATCAAAGGAACTTTGAATTCACTGAGATCTTCAGACAACTGATAACCACCTGCTTCTCCAAGTAGTTTAGAGATTGTGAAAATAAAGTCCACCACAAAAAAAGGACAACATACAGAGAAGAAGGAGAAAAGATGATGACACTTCAGCAGGGGAGCTCTGCAGGCTGTCCCAGAATCCTTAGCTTTAGGGTTGTGGTGCAGATAAATAACCCCACAGAAAAATTCACCTGTCATACCCACATTTTAGACTTCAGAAGTGTAAAGCCACGACCACTTGCAGCTTGGAAGCAGAAAAGGAAGGGTGTGAGGTGCAAAGTCTGAGATGGCAGAAGCTGTCACTACAACCAGAAAGATCATTATTGTTGTGGCTTTATGTGATTCATAAGGCTGCAAATAAAGTGAAGGACACAAGTGTCTTTGTAAATTGCTAACTGCTTCAAGGGAGGAATCTGTGCTCACCTGGTAATTTTTGGGTGCCTTCCTGTGAGTTCCCATGTTCAACCCTTTTGGGAAACGCTTTCCCTTTAGGTTGCCTGTGTTTGGGCACTACAAGCCACTAAAGCCTTCAGAGCATTTGACTGAGGATGGTAATTATAGGCAAGCTGTGGGTGAAGAGTGATGTGTGTGTCTACCACCCTGCTCCCTCCAGTGACTCCATGTACCCATGAATCTTTTGCTTTTGATAAATAAAACCGATGCATATAAGCAAAGTAGAACAGCAAAGAGGAAGCAGAAAGAAAACAGGGGAATAATGAATCGCAAGCATTTTTACACATTTGTCTTTCAGTGTAGCTCCCTCCAAAAGATATCATCGGCATTTTACAAATATTAGCAGGGCATTTGGTGCACATTCCATTAAGATGTTGCAGTGTCTCAAACAGGTGATAAGGGGTTGCTATGGTTACTATATTCTCTTAAGCTGAATACTAAATAGGCTCACAAAATATATATTCTTACTTGTTATGTAAAATACTAGTCACCCAGCTGGCATTTGCTTATGAACCCCTTTTATTTTGTCAAGGACTTTCCACTCAAATTCACTTTCAAATACAGTGGATTTTGGTACTGTTTAGAGAAAGGAGAGGTCACTATCCATTCTCCTCCTTCAGAAAAGGGGACAAGTTAGGTAGCTCATTATCTAGTCTGTTTATAATTAAATCGAAAAATGACTGCTCCACTGTACTGGAATTGAGAGAGCTTTTATTTCAGAGGATTTAATGAGTCATGGAAACGTGTTTGCGAGGCAACAAGCCTGCACTACACAAAGAACTCAACATTAGTATGGCAACAGACCATGTAGTTTTTAATGGCCTGAACCCTTTGTTTCACATTCAGATGTGACCCTGAGATTGTCCCATCACCAACATTTGATCCAACGTTTCAGCTGGGTTACTTTTTTGCCAATTGAGCTGAAGGTGTTATTTTGGAAGTCTATTACTAGGCATGCAAACTGGGAGAAAAATGTGTCAGATCAAATAATGACAGTTTAATAAGATATTACTCACGGGCAAATGCTTTCATGCACTGGCTATTCAGAAGGTCAGGTTCAAAGGAGTGGTTACTGTAAAGGCATCAAATTTGGTATTTTTATCCTTGCCTGTCCCCTTCATGATACAACTGAAGGGAAGTTTTAACAGGCTAAATTACTTTAATTTTGTCTTGTTTATTAAGATATCCAGAATGAAAAAAAATATAAATTTATCTAATTTTTCTTATGATTGAAACACCACTGTTTGACTTTCTTTGGACCACTGTGACCATTATATACCTGCTACTTGATTTTGAAAGTTTTCATTGACTTTGGCTGTAGTCATAGGGTGGAATCCTGCTACTGTGAAACTGATTTACAGTAGTAATGGCACAATTTTAACTATGGTAGGATTTCATCTGTATGTCACTGATAACCTGACTGCGATAAGGAAAAAAAAAAATAAAAGATTCCTCCAAGCTAGGGTAATAACTTAACCGGATGTATTTGAACACCTGTTAACCTGTTACTATGCTAGTATTAGTAATCAGCTTGGTTTTGAGTAAGATTAGGCAAGAGCAAATGTTCTTGCAGCTTCCAGATCTGTTTTCACAGCTTGTACCCAAAGAGATTCCTGGGAAATAAACTAGCATTTTGCAGTCTGAGGCAGCAATTTTTTATAGTAGGCCTGAGCGACAGGGTAGGAATTTGTAGAAGATAATATCTTGAGCAGATCTAAACACTAACTAGACACTTACCTTACGTATTTTGAAGCATGGAATGTTGCATATTTCTAGAATCAAAAATTGGACATAACATATTGTTCTGGCAAGGTGTTACCATGTTAACAACTACAGCACCTTCTGTTAAAACCATTAATATGTGGCTTATCACTTCATAAAAACTTGAAATCACAAAGCAACAACAATAAGCACATATGGTGCACATGAAGTTGATCTGCAAATACAATAACGAGCATTCCACAAGAAGCGTTTCTGTGCTGTACTTAGCAGAGGTAAAATCGCCGTGCTTGTTCTACAATCGCCGCTTTTGTTATCCACAAAATAACCCATCCATCCTCAGTCTGTGTGCAGCTTCCTTTCCCGAGTGTGAGAATGGATTTTATCGCCTCCTCGTTCCTCAGCGCACGCCAACCTGCCTTGCCAAGTTTGAAGGTGACGGTGAAGTTGGAAGGCTTTGCAATTTTAAAGGAATCTGTTCCCAAACCTACAGCTACCCCTCTGTTTACCGAGACAGCCATCATCCAGCAGCACCGTTCCCTCACCGGTTTCAGTACTTAGGTGGCACTTACAGAGTCAGTAATGACTGTAGAAATAAGCATGAAAAGGTGGCCGGAATGATAAAAGATGAGTCATAAAAGATGAGTCAGAGAAGTGGGAAAAAGAAAGAACTGTGTGCAAATATGCACATCTATGTTAAAAGAGAATAACCAACTCGTCAATACCAAATTCATGAATACACAAAAAATGAAAATCAATCAGGCAGAGACACTGCTCAGTAAAGCCAGCCCCCAAAAGTTTTCTCCTATACAGCTAAGGAGGGGGACCGGTTACTCACTGCTGTAACCAGCTCCGCTCGGCTGTCAGCAGGCGGGGCCGGGGCAGGGCGAGGGGCGCCGGGGAGCTCCCGGCCAGGAGCCCCGGAGCCG
>NW_010316713.1:0-421 GCF_000700745.2 Antrostomus carolinensis
AGCACTGGCACTGACACTGGCACTGACACCAGCACCGAACAGACCGGGTGCCGGGCACACCCGCATCCCTGGGGCCCAGCACCGGGCTGTACCCTGCTCTATACATCCTCTATAGGCACCGGGTACCTGCTGGAGCCACCCAGCGCCCGCAGCCCATGGGATCTATACACTGGCTCCATGGGCGGGCTCACCCACACCCTCCTGGGTGTACAGCCGTGGGTACACCCCCCTGTGGGCACATATATCCATATGTCCTTTGTATATACATCCATCCATATACCCCCTGTGGGCACATATATCCATATACCCCCTGTATATACATCCATATACCCCCTGTGGGTACATATATCCATATACCCCCTGTATATACATCCATTTACCCCCTGTGGTTACATATATCCATATACCCTCTGTATATACA
>NW_010316714.1:0-3036 GCF_000700745.2 Antrostomus carolinensis
TCTTCAATTCTACCAGACCAAATTCTGCTCCTGGTTATATAAATACAGACACCAGGTAACTCCGTGGGTGTCTATGGATTTGCCCCAGATTTAGAACGCGATGAGGACGATCAGAAATTGAAAATTAAGAATTTGATTTTGCCCCGTTGAACACAAAATAAGAAATTTTGAAGGACATTTTTTTTTTACTGGTTTTTGTGGCCATCAAATATCACTGAACATAGAGAAGGAGCTGCCTCATTTAGAGGTGTCACCATCCCTGGAGGTGTCCAAGGAATGTGTAGCCACAGGACTTCAGGACATGGTTTGGTGGGCATGGTGGCGTTGGGTTGTTGGTTGGACTGGATGATCTTAGAGGTCTTCTCCATCCTTCATGGACTGGATGACCTTAGAGGTCTTCTCCAACCTTCATGATTCTGTGATTCTGTGAAAATAATGTTTTATCCTGCACTTGACTTTCCCAGCCTCTGCCCATGGTCCATCACCGCGGAGGGAGCATCACGTCGCTGATCCATCAACCATATCAGCCCCTTGAGATGCTAATTAATGGTTGAAAATGTCCTACAAAGACCCAGAGATTGGACAATTTGTGTATTTTTTTAATTTATCTCCTCTCATTCTCCACAATTTATATCTCAGAATAGATGAATTAGGTATTATTCACCCCAAAAAGCCATGCTGAAGGTGGCTCCAACCAAGGAGGTGTGGGGTGACCCTGGTGCAGGGTTGGGTGCTCCCTGGGGGCACCCACCATGCTCAAGGGGACAGGAGGGGCAGCTCAGGTGCAGGTTCTGGGTGGACTTTTGGTGTCCACCTACTGACCCAAGGCTAAAAAGCTGCTGTGTCTTCAGGGACGTGTCCCTCTGCCCCACAGGCTGCTGGAAACGGAAAAAAAAGAGAAACAAAATGAACAAAGCCCCGTATTTAGGAGCTGTAAGGTGACATTTTTGGCACACACAGGTCACCCTTGGCCAGGACAGCAGGTGACCAGGTTACCAAACCTCTTTCCAAAAAATTTCCATTTGGTTTCACTGGGATTTGAAAGCAGCAAATTCAATTCTTTGTAGCCTTTTAGGAAGGGAATAAAGGGAAACAGGAGCCATGCTGGAGGGTGCAGGCATTGCCAAGCTCTGCTAAATGGCTTTTTATTCATGAGCTTGGCTGCACAAGTTTTCATGCCCTACATTTCATAAAGTCCATAAAAAAAAAAGAGAAATAAATAAAAAACAGGCTGGGATTTTTTTTATTTCCTCCCTTCTTTCTTCTTCTTCTGCTTTTTTTTTATTTTCCCTTTTTTTTTTAATTTTAATTGCTTTGCTATACGGGCAAAACAGGTGCTGAAATGTGAAACCCTACTGAGGGATTTCCTCTGCAGAACAGCTTGGTGTGAGCGCCGACCTAAAGTTAGACGTGCTCCCAGTGCTGCATGTTAAACTGCCTGGCTTGCCATACCCACAAAAAATTAAAAAAAAAAAAAGAAAAAAAAAAAAAAAGAGGCTTCATATCGCTGCCTGTCACCAAAATAGCACACTGTCACTTTAAGAAAAAATAAACTCAAATATGAACTACCAAAAAAACCCTGCCATTTCCAGCCTGGGCTTGATTAATGATTTTTCTATCTAATAAAAGGTTCACAAACCATCTGTTTTTCTCCCTAATGCCTTGCCCAAAGGTTTTTCGTTCCTATTTCAGGCTTGGGGCCAACTGACATTCCCCTTTTTTTTTTTTGCTTTTTTTTTTTCCCTCTTTCTTTTTTTTTTTTTTGCCTTTTTTTTTTTTTCCCCAGCCTTGTAAACAAACCCTTCTCTCTTTTTAATCTTCCAGTGCTGTTTCCTACCCATCGTTATGCATATTCATTGCGAGTAAACATTTTTAGTGTCTACACTTAATCTCTTCCACTGGCAATTACTGTTCGATGCTGTTTTGTAATGCAGAAGGGCCAACGCTTTCCCTTCTAATAACAGCTGGGTCGCAGATGGGGCCTGCAGTCATTGTAGAAAATAAAAATTTACAAGATGCCAGTGGAATTTATTTCAGTTTTATGGAGTCACAGGAGGAACCTTTCCCCGTTATCCGCCTTCGGTGAAATCTGCAGGCACAAGGCAAGCTTTTGACATTTAATCAAAGGGAGGAGGAGGAGGAGGAGGAGGAGGAGGAGGAGGTGGAAGGTGGGGGTTCAGGTAGGGTCTGGAACGACACGAAGAAGAAAGCAGGTGGATGGAATTAGGCGATGCCATGGTGAATTTATTTCGAAGCCATTGGCTTCGCTGCGCGCAGCCGATGTTTGACGTGCTGTATATATCTTGTTTAGCATCCCGCTTCGGAAATCGTTACCCTTAGTCCAGGCGTTGAGTTCTCACCGTTGATCCAACCAGGTGTGAGGGCTGGTTGAGATGTGGAGGTACCAGTGGTGATGGTAGAGATGGTGGTGAGAGCTTCTCCACACTCCCCTGCTACGGCAACGGCTCCTCCGTTTGGTTTCATGAGAAATTTCCTGTAATTTAAGGAGATAAAAATGATTTTCTTTGGAATAGGTTGGAAATCTGGGATTTAGGCGATAGCAGAGATCTCCCGTGGGATGAGTCTCTCTGTTAGGTGCCCGTCAGTCGTTCTGTGGCACTCAAGAGCTAAATGCAAACAGAGAAATGAGAAATGAGGGTCTTGAAACCTGCAGGGCCGTGCTCTGCTTCCACCAGCTCCGTAAAACCAGGGCAACTGTCACCTCAGTGACACCCCAGCTGTGCAAGGGGCTACCATGTGGGCACGGTTATGGCATGGCATGGCCAGAGCATGATCATGGCATGGCAATGGTCATGGCAAACTCATGGCATGGTCATGACACAGTTATGGAAAAAGCATGGCCAAAGCATGGTCATGACATGGTATGGTGATAGTACACTCATGGCATGGCCATGGAACTTCATGGAAATAGCACAGCCACAGCATGGTCATGTCACAGCATGGTCATGGCACACTCATGGCATGGTCATGGCATGTCATGGAAATAGATCATCGAGTCCAACCATGAACCCAACA
>NW_010316715.1:0-824 GCF_000700745.2 Antrostomus carolinensis
TGTGCCAGCAGAGACTGCTTCCGTCTGCGCTGGGCGCTGCGGGTACTCACTCACCTGAGGTAACACCAGGAGTCTGCGGAGGATCGGAAATCAAATCCTGCTCTGCGCCAGCCCAGCGCTTGGCCGAGCCGCGGGGCCAGCACTTGCTCGGAAGACGAGCATGTGTTCCTAAGTAGCCTGGTATGTGGCAGTTTCTGTTAGTGGAGCCGTCTTACAAAACTAGTTTAAGACCTGGAAAATATCAAATGTGGAGCGCATTATTGCATATCTTAGCTAAACTGATTTCTCTTTTTTTTTTTTGGAACTTCCGTATGTCCAGTACATCTGCTCTGTGTTTAACATACACACAGGGGCTGGTTTGGTTTGGTTTTTCCAAAGGAAAGTAACTAACTTACCAACTTTCACTCCTTTCTTTAAAATCATACTTATTTTTCCCTCACTTTTTAAAATGTTTAGAAATGTGTTGCACAAAACTCCGTGTGGATTCTAAAGGAGTGTTTTGTTATGTAAGTCATAAAGAATTCATGCAATGATGTTTTTGCAAACAGCATTGTTAGGCACTTAGTAACCCTATCCTCCATAAAAACTAGTGAAGAGAGTAGTAAACTGTGCCCTGCCATGGGCTAACAGGAAAATAGAGGGAAATACCCGTGCTCCTTCACTCAGTCTAGAAGAATAATATTCTCTGACAAAAAGTGCACCTGTCAGTGAAGAAGTGCTATAGCCATAAACTAGTTTCCTAAACTACTTAGGCAGTCTTTTTGCTCTTGAATGAAGTGTTAACTGGCCCATTACAGTTATAGAATCATAGAATCATAGAATGG
>NW_010316716.1:0-315 GCF_000700745.2 Antrostomus carolinensis
TCCCCCACCCTCCACCGCGGGGCGAGGCGGCGCAGATTGTCCCCACGAAGCGAACCGCTGTCACTTAAGCTTAATGTCGGGGTGTTACCTACCGGCTCTGCAGATTTCAATCAAAGCTCCCCACACTCTCCAAACCCCTGTTTTATTGATATTTTACCCTTTTCTTTCAATTAATTAAATACAATCTTGGCTATCCATCAATTAAATTCTGGGGTCCAGGTCTACCCCGAAGCTGCCTCGATGGGGACTGAGGTGCTTGGGGCTGCTGCTGGCTGGGGGTCCCCTATCCACAACCGCTCTCCCTGTGCTTAATTA
>NW_010316716.1:376-731 GCF_000700745.2 Antrostomus carolinensis
TAATTAAACGTTACTGTGCAATACACAGCAGTGAAAACCCACCGCACGGTCTCTTCCAACCCGTTACCTGGAGTAATTACATCCCATAGGAAAGCAGGGGCAAGCTAATGAAGGAGTGCGGCTACCCCCGTGACAGGGTTATTCTTTTATTGCCTTTTCCTCCTTTTTCATTAAAATACAATGAAGTACCCCGGCCTCCCACCGAAACAGACATGATGGGCTGGTTCGAGGCGGGCGCCATCACGGAACCAAGCCCAGGGACTGGTTCAGGGTCTGGGTTTCGGGCACGGAGCGGTTGCTGCTTCGCAGTGCCGGTGGTGGTTGCAGAGGGATCCGTGGCTGGGAGGGGCCCCCC
>NW_010316717.1:0-7518 GCF_000700745.2 Antrostomus carolinensis
CCTCTCCTCACACAGGAGATTCTCCAGGCCCCTCATCACCTTTGTGGTTCCAAGTTCCAACCCCATCTTTTTCTGCATATGACTTCCCTTATAATAAATTTATTAACACAAATATAGCTGTACATTCTGGACTCTACATTTATTTACCAATGTGGTGGTTTAACGACAGGTAGAGCATGTGGTCCTGCACTCACGCCCCTGCACCCTCCCTGCCCCCCCCCACAAACCCAACACAACCAAGAAGCTAAAACAATAGTTTGTTTGTACACTGAGCAACATTTGTTGCCCCCAAAATGAAACAAAGAAGTCACTTCAACCTTCCCACCTCCACTGAGATCTTGACCAGAGTAGGGGGAAACAGGTCAAACTCATTGCTCGTTATCTCATAAAATAATCTGATTCTTCTCTTACCATGGTTTCTCCTGGGTGCTTCCTTTCTTGATTGGTAGTGTTGGTTTTGGTTACTGATGTTCCTGCTGTTGTATGGGCAGCCTGGTGCAAGATGGCAGGGCATCCACTCCCAGCTGGCCAGATCCACACCTCACTGGCCAGAGTTCCGCAGCATCGCAGTGTAAGCAGGAGATGTCATAATCTCTGCCAGGCAACCATCCCATCCCACCCACTCACCTGTTACACCAGCAGCCTGCTTTCACCCACGTACAGGACCAGGCCCTAAAGGCTGTTCTTAGGCAAGTCTTCCCAGTTAATTCTCCAAAGCTAAACCTTGGTTGTTTTTTGGTTGTTTTCATTTTAAATAAAAAACTAGTAGCCAGAGTTTCAATACCTACAGAGTGTCTTCACAAATAACTGGTTCCCTTCCTTGAAACTCTTAACAACTGGTGAATATGCTACTGATAACACATTTAAAAGATCATTAACCATTTCAGAATATCTTCATCTGCACTTTCATCATTTTAAACCATGTCTTTCTGACAAAGGGGACTGTAGATGAATGATGGACATGGAGTAAACTTGCCTAAGTTCCACAGACTGAAATGAGTTGGGGAACGGGTTGAACTGCGAGGAATTCCACTTGACTATTTGATCACCTGTGGACAAGGGACATGGGATTATCTTGTCTCCTAATTTTAAGGCACCAAACCTCTTCTTTCTGCTAGCCATTCCTTATCTTTGTGACCTCTGTTCACCTGATTATAGACAACTGTTCTTCAGCCTTTCAGCTGCCTACAATATGGGCCAATACAAATTTTTTTGCATCTAGCAAGAAGATGGCAAAAGAAAAAAGCAGAATTTGCTCTTATATTTGGAATTATGAGCAGAAGGTTCTCATACACATGGCACAAAGACACACATTCTCTCTGACAAGGCTTAAATAGCTTCAATAACCCCCATGGCTATGTTTTTTCCCTCTATGATAATGAGAGAGCAGAGAAAAACACAACTGAAGAAAAATACCTGGTACTTTATTCTTGGTAGTACTAGTCTTGGCCATCTCAAGGTACAGAGACACTTACATTAAAACAAAAAAAGCTGGATCTTTCACAGAAAGTAGTTACCACTCTCTGAACTCCTATGAAAATGCAGTCTTACACCCAACCAACATCATCAGTTGATTAGATCTCATCAGATTGACACTGAACAAGTCCTCTAATGAATTCAAATCTGCCTGTACAATGAGGACATGTAGTAAAACACTGCCAGAAATTGTTTGAAAACTGTAGATTATCGATACATTAAATACAAAAGTTTTCATATACTTCATCACAGCACAAATAAGCAAGTCTACGAAGAGATAAATCAGTAGTCACTTTATTGTGAAAAAGTAAATACTGCAGGTTTAGTATTAATTGCAAAAAAACCTTGACAGCTTGTTTCTGCCTCCTTGCCCTCTCATGATGAATTAAATACAATACCAATGCAAAATCAATAGTACTCAAAAAAAGTGAAGGTTACCAACCTACACTTAAAATCAAGTTCAGTGTTAAAGTCCTGGTCAATGAGTGGCCACAACATTTAAAAGAATGATAAATATAATGTATGGCCTGCTCAGATCATTGGTCCCAAACTCCAACATTACATCTCTGCTGTCTAACTAAAAATGTTAATAGAAAACTAGAGCAAAAAAATGGTTGTTACCTGAACAGTCAATTTGGGGAGAATCTGGCCTGATTTCAGAGTGAAGTTTGCTATTTCATTAATGGGCTTACAAAGGACTTACAGTGAGACCTCGCAAAGTAGGAGGCCAGTAGATCCAACGTAGTCATTTCTTCAAAGAGCTCAACTCCAGACAGAGCCTCTGTATTTGATTCTACCTGGTTTCCCCCATCAACTGCTGGTTGCAGAGTTGTAACTACACTTACAGTTGGATTATAAGAACCATCTAGGAATATCAAGAGCAGCTCTTCCCTGTGTGTGCAGACTATATAAGAAATAGCTTTTTAATATGGTGAAGCATTATGTGCTACTTATCCTGGTGTAAAGTCCTAGCAGAGACAAAAACTTTGGGGAGGGATATGGGATTGTTTTAGTTTTTATTCTGAGACAACTAAGCAAGGTCATTCCTGTATTGATGAATGACCTGCCCCAGTCTATCTGACACCAGTATTGGAGTTATTGGGATAATCCAAGAAGAACTAGACACAGAACTGTTTTCAAAGTGGCCTGGTAGATGGCACACGGTTTAAAGGCACCAACAGGCTGCTATCCTCGTAAAGCAAACAGAAATAGCCACCATCTCAGGGGAAAGTGACTGCTAGAGACAAAGGAACAACCTGAAAGGGACTACTGTTGTACTGGGATCTGTGTTGGTTACTTTTCACAGGTTTGGTGTGTTGGATAGAATTTGCCCAGCAAAAAAAAGCTGCTTTGTTCAACATTTTGTAGTTTGGGCTGACACTTGCCAGCCTGCATCCTTTTGGCACTGATGCTGGGATGTTGGGCTACTTGTTTGCCACAAAGGCACTTTACCTTTAACTGGTCTCTCCAACACACAACTGTTTGCTCCAGTGGAAGCAATATTTAAGTAGGTCAGTGCTTTCTCCTTTGGAATTTACCTTTGTTGGCTGATGACAGGTAGATGGATGAAGAAGAAATGAATGTTCTACCCCAAACCTCCAATTTCTGCCCCAACTGGTCAGAAATGGGGTCAGTCTGGTGACAGACCTTCTGCAAAAGACAGTAATTTTCTTGCAACAGATCTGGGGAATGTTTTGGGATCTCGGAGAAATACCTCTTTCTACCTATTAATGAGCTTTTGTTCTGAATGATAAAGCATTGCTAAATGGCTCCCACATAAACCAGGACTTTAGATGTTGGGGGATGGCAGGGGGAGAGTGGATTCTAGACATACAGAGGCTTTCTGACACCTACATAAACGAAGCAAGAGGTAGGGGGAAGAGTAAAACAATGCAACAACTTCCGTTGTTCAACTAGACAATAATACAGAATACAGTTTAAAAAAATAAATTATTTCCTTACCACCACCACCACGTGCTTTTAAGAATTACTACGCATCAGACAAGCACAAAGTGCTGCAATTTGCAATTTAAGAAGAGTAGTCACAGCACAACAGTCTTTGTGACCCACCACCTTGGCTTTCTGGTTTCAATATTACTAAAATCAAGAGCGCCTGTATAAGGAGGCATCAGTCACAAGAGAAACCATGGCCTTCAAAATGCAATGGGCTTCACTTTCTCCAGTGTTTTTCTTCCACATGCTTGCCCTAAATCCCATGCTGCAGGAACTAGGCTTTTCAGATGTCTTCAGGCAAAACAGAATATTCCCCTAATTATTGGTACTTTGTCACCTTTTTACAGTCATGCCTCCAGAAATGCTATTTCATTTGTTCAGAGAACTGCTCATCATTTGCAAGGATGAAACCTTCTTCCACAGCTCATAACTGGCTACACAACCCTCACTCAAGAGCTACATCCAAAGCAAAGTGTTTGAAAAAAGAGGATTCTTATTCAGTTGTAGATGATGGAAGGAGAGGCTTTACCCCGGCGCTGGATGGAACAGTGCTGTAGAGCCAAGAAAAATGTCAGGAATACTTGGTGTGGTTCCAAAATTCATACACCACCACTCTCCATCTGAAGAAATGAAAGGTATCACCACGCAGGAATTCAAAGGTGGTCACCTCTATTAGGACATTGATTTCAGCAGTCCTTGGAAGAGCCTGATAACATCCTCAAGACAAGCCGATGCTTTTACAGCAGCAGAGGAAAAACACATTTTGTGACAGAATACACTTAGTCTTGAATTGGAGGCCTATGGATTGGAGAAAATACAGCTGCCCAAGCCTGTCGGAAGAGATGGACCAGTTTGTAAATGAATGGCAGTGACGTGGGAGAAGCTGCAGAACAAAACATAAAGCAAAAGAACCTTTCATTAGAAAAGTTAAAACATATTAAGAACTAATCCTAACTAGAGTTAATTGAAACCTAGTTGTCTTATTTCCTTCTGTTCAGTTCAGTACTTCAACCTTCACCCAGAGCACTGCTCCCATCCCTACAAGCCACCTTCAGTATTTTCCAAAGTACTCTCTGCAGAATAGCTACAGAGCACGGGCCATCCAGCAGAAGGGGAAACACCCATCCCCTCCATGCTGGAGCAACCTCTATGTCATGGGACCAGCCCATTCTTCAGTGACAGCAGCAGCCATCACTAGAGAAACTCCAGCATAAGCAGATCAAATGCATTACTCCCTTGCTGCCCTGGGCAACTCTCTGCTTTCCTGTCAGGCAATCACTCTTCCAGGAGACATTCACCTTGTAGCACCTCAAGTTGTCTAAGGCAGAGGCTGAGTCTAGGACAAGCCTGTACCTTGTCTGTTGCCAAGAGCTGAGGATGGAGTAACTGTTTTCAGAAAACTGGCTTTTGTAGAGATACATCTTTCTACACGGATTGCAACTGGAAACGTTAGAAACAAGCCTAACAGTAAGTTCCTAGTCACCCAGCTTCTGTGTCTCCCAAAGACAAAACATTTACACAGACCCAATCTATCAAAATCAACTATTTTCTTCTCTGTAACCCTAATGGAATTTAAAAAAATTAGCAATCTTAATACTGTACCTGGGTCTAATCTCACCACCACCAGGTAAAGCAGAAAAGTAGCCAAGAGCATCTTTTTGTAAGGAAGTAAATAGAAATGGCTTGACATGGACCTCAGCGCTCTACGTAGCAATGTCAACATGGTCAAGAGCTTTTGGGACAGAGCACCTAGAATTTAAGAACAGAAAGGCTGTTAGGGAAAAGTAAAGTAAAAAAAAGTAATCACATGGATATAGATAATAAGAAACTAAGATACTAAAGTAAGACTGTTTTTAGTTTGTGTGGGAGTTGGGTTGGATTTTTTTTTAATAACAGGGAACAGAGAAACAGTCCAATTTTGTAATACAATTCATTATACCTCTTTTTTTAGGCATCTACTTTAGTATAATATGATCTTATACTACAGTAGTGCCAACTTCTCTCCTGGGAGATAACATCAAGTGATTTACAGTTCTGGAGCAGAACTTTAAATGCCAGACATGCATCATTCTACATGGGCTCCACTGTAAGTGGAGATGAAGCAGAGAGTACACAGAGCTAACAAAATGTGTCCTTAATGGATAGCTAGGTAGTTTTTAGTTTCCTTTTTGTACCTTTTTTTAAAACAAAAACAAAACACCCTCCAAAACAAAAAAAACCATATTTATTCTGAAGTGCTTTTGAAGCTGGAAAATAATTCTCATCTCTTGACACTGGCAGAAACTTTTGCAATTGTCAGCAAATGGATGGCTAAGTCTTCCTTTTCCTGCTGTGATATACATCAGGACTTCCCCGTGGCTGTGATACACAACAGGACTTCCTCATGGCTGGTTTGTCATGACAGTATTCTTAATATATAGTTAACACTTGCTACCCTTTGTTAGTAAGGGACCAACTAACTTGAAATGAAATTATAAAAAAGGAGTACAAAGGAGAGGGAAAAAAAAGGAGTACAAAGGAGAGGGAAAAAAAAGGAGTACAAAGGAGAGGGAAAGCCCACCCAAAACACTTTCTGTTGCTTCATCTTGCTGCTCTTCAGCAGCCGAGCGCATCTCTTCCTGTTGAGTCCACTGACATCGTCTTTCACAAATGGTCCCGAGAAAAGCTAGCTGCTGCTCGCTGTCAAAAACATCACAGCCACGTACGAGCTCTTCTGCCCCCTCGAACCGGCCAAGCGGAAGCAACACGTGCAAGAGATAGAGCTCCAGCAACGAACCGTACTCGGGGAGGCTCTTATTGGTTTGATCTCTCAGCCAGCTACTGCCAACCTCCAGCATCACCTGGGGCTCTCTCACTTTGCTGTATAACAGGAAACTGAAGGACAAGAAAGAAATGTTGGAAAACACTTGACTCTTCGTAAAATTCGAGATCACTGACAGTTGCCGCCCACAAGCAGCGATCGCGAAGGCACCTATCATGGTCTACACTTAAAACAGAGAGAGATTTCTGAGGCAGACAATAGGTGCAGCCACTGATGTTACTTTCTGAGCATCACCCCTTTTGTATTTTATCACCATGAAGTAATCTGCTGGCCTGCAGGCATCCTCCAGCACACACAGGTTGAGAACAGGCCTGGTCCAGGTTCTGCTTTCATCCTCACACCACGCAACATGAAAATATCACACAACAGTCAAGCCTGGCCTGCTATTAAACCTAACACAAGCCCTGCATATATCTGACAGCCACAGACAGAAACTCACCACAGCTCCAGAACTTTTGGAGGCAGATGTTCAGGGACATGGTAATACTGTAGGACCCAAGACAGAACTTCTCTCCACCGGTTCATCTCAGCCAGTGCCTGAATCCCCACGACGCAAAGGGAGCACTTCACTTCTGCAGCAGAACTGGTAGTGAAGAGACACCTAAATAAGAGCTTCTGACAACCACATTTCCCCTTGCATCCCTTCCAGTGAGCTGCAGCCTAGCCCAGGTACTCTACAGTTCCCCAACAGCTGCTTTTATCAGGCATTGGAAGGGGTTGTCCAGGGCAGTGGTGGAGTCCCCATCCCTGGAGGGATTGAAGAGTCGTGTAGACACAGTGCTGAGGGACATGGGTTAGTCGGGGACTTGTCAGTGTTGGGTTCATGGTTGGACTCCATGATCTTAAAGGTCTTTTCCAATCTGGGCAATTCTGTATGATTCCCCTCCCTTCCCTCTCTTGCCCACCCCCAATAAAAAGGCAAATTCAATCCCCTGAGAGGATGCACTGATGCCTGTGTGTCTGGGAGGACGTGGAGAAGGCTCAGAGACACACCTCACATCCCTCAAACCCGCACAGATCCCCTCATGTAACACAACTCAATATAGACAGGCCATTATCAAACAGCAGCCAGAGCCGAGCCGGGTTTTAAACGGTTACTAACTCGCTTTTTTTATCAAGAAGCATCACTCTCCATTAATTTAGATAAGAAAAAGGTAAGAAAACCATGGCAAGGGCCGCTGCTGCTGTTGCCATTCATACAGATAATAGTTATATTCGAACCCAAGGGGTTCTCAGTCCCCCACCAAAAAAAAACCCAAACAAAAAAA
>NW_010316718.1:0-4191 GCF_000700745.2 Antrostomus carolinensis
TCCTAACCATTCTATGATTCTATGATTCAAGAGCAAGAGAAATCCAGTGAGAAATCCAGAGCAAGAGAAATCCACTTGATAATCAACCAGGCCTTCAGCTCCCAGAAATCAGTATTGTTCCATCGGCTCCAGTTAACTATACTTGTTTATGTCCATTATGTGAAAATAGTTTGATTTTGTTAATTTATTAGTTACTAGCTTAATAAAACATGCTGGCACTTGCTGTCATCTCCCGAGTCAACTGAAGTCCCAGGGCTATTTCCCATCCATCCAGTCTGGCATTTAATACAACCATAACTAGACTTGTAGCCCTTTAAGAACTGATGTATGGGTAATGAACCTTCAAAGCCACACACGGTGCTAAGTTGTGGTTCACAAGGAATTCAGGGGCATTTACAGGCAGGGCTGGCTTCAAATGCCTTTCAGGCATAATTGGAGAAGAATTTTTAAATCCTTTGCTAAATAATAAAGAGAGACGGCCCTAGCACAAGGCACCTTCTGACTCCACAGTTTTCAGCACTCCATCCTTTTTTAACAGCCTTCTCCCTTCCTAACGAAGCAGAGAAAAGGAAAGCAAAAAAAAAAGAAAAACATCTGCAGGACTCAGTAAATAGAGCACTATGTTATTTCTTGTAAATCCAAATAACTCCATGGGCTTCAACAAAGAATTAAGGTGGATTTAGCTAGCTGTGGAGACACTTGGCTTCTGAATTCTTTTCAGCAGTCTGTTCCTCATGCAATCAAAGAGGATTTCTTTACATCAGCAACATTTAGTGAAGAAGCTGTCCTGTTAATATCAGTAGCTTTTGTCAGAGGCTGCAAGGGAATGTGAAAGACTCAGAGCAGCAGTGTTTGATGTCTTACACAAGGTGGAAGTACTGCAGCTGAAGACTCAGTTTCCCTGGTAAATGAATACAGTGAAATAATTTCCTAGCATCAGTCTCTTACTGACTCCCTCCACTCACCTTGGCAGTTGATAAAACATTTAATTTCAGGAGCACTTAATGGCACATGAGGTTAGAAAGTAAAAAGTTGATATTAATATAAAATTATTTGTCCATCACCACAAAACAGTGATTTCATTGAACTGCCATCAGACATAATTCTAGCTTAAAAGAGGCTCATTTGTACTGCACATCCAGAAAAGCAGAAGTGTTTGAGATCTGACTCTGTGCTACAGAACTGGACTGGTAGCAATTTGCTCAGTTTTTAGCTAGAAGTTTCACAAGTGTCAGTTATTATAGATTGACAACACTATAACTCTATCCTTGAAATTAGTACAGGTGTTATGGCTGCAAATTGTTCTGTACGCATGGGTAAACTTGAGACAAACATAGAGGTATTTCTATATAGTAGGTTAGAATGGGGAGGTGGAAGTGTAAATATAAGTGGCCTGGTAAAACTGCTCTTCCTCAAAATTGAGATCCCCAGAACTCCCAGATGCCCTGAGATGTTGGTAAGTGGTAACAAAGAGAAATCTGCATCCATGTAATTTCTAATTTCTTGGGCTTTGGAAGAAACTCAATTCAGGCTATTCCATGATTATCCTGGTAGGCAACCTAGTTAGAAGCATCAGGCACCAAAGCAGAGAGACGAGGGCTCTCCCTGGAGCAGACAGTCCCTCTGTTCTGTGGATTGTCCTTGAACTGCTAGACATTCTCAAGGTATTTTGACATACATAAGACTCCAAATTGTTTGTATATTAATTTTCACTACAGATTTATGAACACTGAAAGTAATGAAAGCTTTCCTCTTTCTAGAGATGAGAAAACTGGAAGTAAAATATGGCTCATCCAAAGCCATCACTCAAGATCTGGGTCAGGATTAGAAGTCTTTAAGGAAAAAAAAACAACTCTTCAGAGAAAAAAAGAACTAAAAGGGAGGTTTCCTGCCTCCAGATGTATTGTCCATTATGTTGCCCAACCTCCTTTAAAAAAATTTTTGACATCAGTGATCCCTACGCTAATGAATTCTGCCTTTATTTGTGTAAACTGAGTACTTCCTTTCACTGATAAATTACAATTTTCCATTAGATGTCTCTCATATAATGAGAGATAGTACAAAATGGATAAAAAAAAAAACCAAAACACTTTGTTACATTTGTAGCTTTATATGCAATGCTGCTCAGGACTCAGGGGAGGACAAAATGACAAGACTGAAAATTTTAAATCTCTTTTATGGGCAAATCACTTTTCTCTGTCTAACAATTTTCATTATCAGTCTACAATGTTCATGTTATTTCAAAAGTGACTGAACTGAGCATAATAATACAAAACAAGCATCTGCCATATATATAAGATGACATGACAATCTTTTAATAAGACTTATCTGGTTTTCTTTCTCAGTACTGTGCAAATGGGCACCCTTTGTAGGATCTAGCAACATAATACGCTCAAGCACTTCAGGGTCCTCATTTGTCAATGGTGAATTTTTTTCTTAGCTACCTGTTCATGTAGCTTAATTAGCTGGCTGTCTCTGAAATCTTTCAACCTTCTTTAACCTCATCTAATCTAAGTGACAAAATTTATAGAAATAATAAGGTCCTCTCACTCTCCATTTCCTTTCTTAGAAGGTTAATAATCTAACAATATTGCTACCTTGCCTGCTACTCAGCTACTGAAATTGTAACTGAAGTCTCTCCCAAAGCAGAAGAGACTTGACACTCATCTCTTCCATTATATGGAAGATACCAGATTGTATGGAAGATACCAGATGTTTTTAGATGAGCATTTTGCTCTTGACTGGATCGTCAAGCACATCAATCAACGCACCCCTAGCTTTGCTTGTGCTGGAACAACAGCAGGTTAATTTGTAATTGTTGTTCCATGCCATACAAAGCTGTCTATATCTTTGATTACCCGTGAAATTACATTAACAGGCACCTTATTTTCAGCTCCGATTGCATTAACAACACTAAAGGCCCATTTGCTTTCCGTGGTCCAGTGGCAAAGAGAAAGTCACCTGCCCACGCCTTGGGGGTGCTGCAGCTGGTCTCACAAAGCAGCAGCTTGGAAAAGAAGAGAAACCTCACTCCTAATTCAATGCCTTCAAGTAGTTTTAGAAGACTGGTGAGACCCAGCTACCTAAATTCAGCTTCAGAATCAAGGTCTAGGAGAAAAATCCCAGCAAAGAAGAACCCACGGAAGAGCCCTGCAGTATGGTCTTGGATTTTTTTAACTTGGCCTTCACGTAGAAAGAGCCACTCTAACTGATTGTTAGCCATAAACCTCAAGTATTTACCTACTGTTTAAGTTTTTTTCCTGACAAAATGACAGCATAGAAAATAAGGAGGAAGGAAGGTTTGTATGTCTCTGCAACAGTCTCCATCATGACAGAATTTTCTCTCAGCATGCCCAGGATGGGGTAGATGCAATGTAAGAGAAATTTTGGAGCCAAATTATATGCTCCAGGAAAGCATATATGCCTCAGGAAAGCACAAATGCTTTCAGCTCGAGGAAGGTTTGTATGTCTCTGCAACAGTGTCCATCATGACAGAATTTTCTCTCAGCTTACCCAGGATTGGGTAGATGCAATGTAAGAGACATTTTGGAGCCATATTATAACCAGCAATGCCTCAGGAAAGCACAAATGCTTTCAGCTCCTACCTGGCAACAACTAAAAAGTACTTCTATCTTTTGAAATTTCCTGATTCAAATTATCTCCAATTTTTGTGGTGAAAGATGTGCAAGAAAACCAAAAACTTGCGATCACAGACTTAGAGAGTAGATTTAGATTAGATATTAGGAAGAAATTCTTTGCTGTGAGGGTGGTGAGACACTGGAACAGGTTGCCCAGAGAAGCTGTGGCTGCCCCCTCCCTGGAAGTGTTTAAGGCCAGGCTGGATGAGGCTTTGAGCAACCTGATCTAGTGGAAGGTGTCCCTGCTGATGGCAGGGGGGTTGGAACTAGATGATCTTTAAGGTCCCTTCCAACCCAAACCATTCTATGATTCTATGACTTGATCAAGCTCTATAACTACTTGTGTGGTTATTTATGTGTGTTATTAGTGTGTGTTAACAATGGTGTCACCTAAGTTTTGTTAGGTTTTTTTTAAGTTAGAATGATGGGGAAGGTGGTGGTTTTGGGTGGGGTTTTTTGTTTGTTTTCCAGGAATGGTCAAAGTTATCAGAGGTGAAATCACAACCCAAAACCGGGCTAAATTTGACCCTCACCCTTAAGCACCAAGAGCATC
>NW_010316718.1:4201-4407 GCF_000700745.2 Antrostomus carolinensis
AGCAGCAGCAATTTGTTTCATTTACGTTCCCAGAAGCTCCTCTGACATCCTATTTCATCACGTAAGTTCCAAGCCAGCAGCAGGGGACGGTGGTTGCCGCATCAAACAGCGGGTGGGGGGCGTAAGGGGGGACCGTGCCCTTCCTCCCTCTTCAGCCGCCCGTACGCTCCCTCGGTTTTAGCTCCCTGTCCCTCCCGGGCCTCACC
>NW_010316719.1:0-2793 GCF_000700745.2 Antrostomus carolinensis
CAGCCACAGCTTCCTTGGGCAACCTGTTCTCGTAACAGAATTAGTAGGAGTCACATCGAGGCATTATGTAGGTTGGCTGTTAGTTTAAGGATAGACTACTTGGCTTGCTGTGTTCCTGGATATCACTGTTAGTTATTTTACAGCATCATCAATACCAAAACTTTATCAATCAGAGAAGGCCTAATCCCTAATCCTTAAAAATATATCGTGAGCACTCAAGACACATGATTTGCTACAGCGAAGGTGCAGTGTCTGCAGTAATGCCCGAGCACTCGGCTCCAAGGCCAGTCAGATCCTGGGAAATTTATGTTTACAGCAAGTATGCTCATTGATGAGGAAAGAAAAACCTTGGCTGTGGGGTTACATCATTTCAGACAGACCTGCTGGAAAGCAGTGAAGGGGAAAGGGATCTGGGAGTCCTGGTGGGCAGCAGGATGACCATGAGCCAGCACTGTGCCCTCGTGGCCAGGAAGGCCAATGGCATCCCGGGGTGCATTAGAAGGGGGGTGGTGAGTAGGTCGAGAGAGGTTCTCCTCCCCCTCTACTCTGCCCTGGTGAGGCCACATCTGGAATATTGTGTCCAGTTCTGGGCCCCACAGTTCACCCAAACCATTCTATGATTCTATGAATAAAAATGTATGTACTTACAACGTGCTTTTTACCATCATTCCTGAGGTGGTAAAATGGGTCAGAATCTGAAATGGAGAGAAAAGACAGAGTGAGACAGAGTGTCCATCACCTGCTGGCTGGCACCAGGGGAGCCGTCTCACCCTCCGCACCCCACGGCTGCTGATCTGCAGAGGCAGATGATGGTTATTTACCCACCTTCCCAGCGTTTTTCCAGATCTGCTGATAAGAAATTGCTAAACAAGTAGAGAGGAAGGTGGTTATACCTGCGCCCTTCCTTGTAGATGTGCATTTCCTTGCCCTGCTCGGCGTTTCCAGATCCTGCACCATTCTCATTAGCCACAGCCTTTGATTAAAGAACTGAAAGTACCTTTTAAAACCCCAGAGGCCAATGAATCAGCATTGCTGCATCTGAATTCCACCAGTACAAGCAAGATCAGAATGTGAGCCCTAGGCTACAGTCCTGCTCAGATGTGGGGAACAAACCCAAACACGCCAGCCTCCCTCTTACCCAAACTTTACCATCCGTTTCTGCCCAAATCTCCACCTGCATTTACCTGGTGTTCCCTGCCGGGAGCAATGGCAGAGTTTGGTGCTGTAGTTTGGCTTTGTAGCTAAAATGAAGTTTTCCTAATTTATTCCTTTTCTGAGCTAAAGAAAAAGAAACTTGGGAAAAGGAATATGTGTAACTGAAATTGATGGGAGTTGCAGGTGGGAGTACAGCTGGATGGAAACTGAGGAATTTTGGAAATGTCCAACTTGGGTGGTGAGAGGGAAGATGAGTGAATGTGATTTTTTGCCAGGGAAATAAGAGCATTCAGAGAGTGAAGTCGCAGCTGCAGCACTGGGGTTATAATAGGTTAAAGAACGGTTACCAAAGAGCGTGGAGACCTTGTGGCAAAGGGAAAGCAGCTACTGATAGCAGCTAAACACGAGATAAAAAGTTGCTGGAATAGGTGGATGAAGCTGATAAGGAATGCAGAGCACAGCTCAGCTCACGTAAAGAAGGGGCTGAGGAGATGAGGAGGCAGAGACACGGGGCATAGGGAGGGAAATGGGTTTGAAATCATAGAATCATAGAATGGTTTGGGTTGGAAGGGACCTTCAAGCTCCTCCAGTTCCAACCCCCCTGCCAGCAGCAGGGACACCTTCCACTAGACCAGGTTGCTCAAAGCCTCATCCAGCCTGGCCTTCAACACTTCCAGGGAGGGGGCACCCACAACTTCCTTGGGCAACCTGTTCCAGTGTCTGACCACCCTCACAGTGAAGAACTTCTTCCTAATATCTCATCTAAACCTCCCCTCTTTCAGCTTAAACCCATTTCCCCTTGTTTTGTCATTAGTTGTCCTTATGAAAAGTCCTTCCCCAGCTTTCTTGTAGGCCCCCTACAAATCAGTCACCTTGTCCCTGCTGGCACGTTCTCAGAGTGATCACCTTACCATGCACACAGGCATCCTACCCCGTCCTCTGCTCTGTGCCATCCCCAACAACAGACAAAGCCATCCTCCTCCAGCTGGATAGTGTGCACCACTAAATAATTCAAGGGAAGGAATTGCTTTCATACCCCAGCCAGCCCAAAGCAGGACACACAGCCAGACACACAGCTGCGTGGTCACCTCTGAAACGTCCCTCGCTGCACAGCAGCTGCTGCAGTAGGTTGGAGAAAGGTGACAGCAGGAGATGCATGTCTGGATAGATGCTTTGTAGCTGTTGGCACAGCTCGTATCCCACTGGTACCACTGAGAAGTTGCTGGTTGGCACAGGATGCTTGGAGACCACCAGGGAGGTACAATCACAGGTAGAGACAGGTTCAGACATTGCAGGGCACTCCCAGCACATCCTGTAGGAAGGAAATAAAAATCAGGTCTCTAAAAAGCCCTGAAGGCAGGAGAGAGGTAGCAACAGAAACAGATGGAGTAAACCACATTTTCAACCTCTCTCAGCACCTCTCTTCATTTTTTCCTGTCATTTGCGGGGTTTTTTTCCTCTTTTTGGTGGCCTGTTTTTCCTCTCTTCCTGTTCTCTCCTCCTCTGCAATCCTGGTTTCTCATCCAGGTGCCCTCTCTCCTCTGTGCACGGGCAGGTTCACTCTACTCACAAAAAGATCCACCAAAATCTTCTGTTTGACCAGGATGCCACCAGCAAGAAGTGGCAGGAGCCGGGGGC
>NW_010316719.1:2810-3109 GCF_000700745.2 Antrostomus carolinensis
CAACAGCAACAAGCAAACAGAAGCAAGTAGTGCCCCACACGAGATGTAATTCAGCTGTGGAACTCCCTGCCTGGAGAAGCGGAAGATGCTGAAGCTCATGAGAGCTCTAGAAGTTACTGGAGATTCGTGGAAGGATCTTGAGCTCATTTCATAGGACTAGAGGAGAATTTCATAGAATCATGGAGTAGAATAATAGAATTGTTTTGGTTGGAAAAGACCTTTGAGATCATCAAGTCCAACCAAAAACTCAGCACTGTCAACTCCATCGCTAAATCATGTCCCTCAGCACTATGTCTACA
>NW_010316720.1:0-1569 GCF_000700745.2 Antrostomus carolinensis
GAAGGGGCTGGAGAACAAGTCTTATGATGAGTGACTGAGGGAACTGGGGTGGCTTAGTCTAGAGAAGAGGAGGCTGAGGGGAGACCTAATTGCTGTCTACAACTATCAGAAAGGAGGTTGTAGTGAGGCAGGTGTGTGTCTTTTCTACCAGGTAACTAGTGACAGAACAAGAGACAATGGCCTTAAGTTGCGCCAGGGGAGGTACAGATTAGATGTCAGGAAATACTTCTTCACTGAAAGGGTTATCAGGCTCTGGAATGGGCTTCCTAGGGAGGTGGTTGAGTCACCATCCCTGGAGGTGTTTAAAAGATGGCTAGATGGGGTGCTTGGAGATATGGTTTAGTAGTGGATAGATATGGTTGGACTCAATGATCTCAAAGATCTTTTCCAACCAGTCAATTCTATGATTCTATGACTCTTTGGTAAAGCTTCCTAGACTGGCCTGGAGATAATTTGTGCTGAATCAGCCACAGATAAGTACAGAAATGCAGCTTTTCCAATATTATCAGTTAGGAAACCCTGGGTAAGGGACAGGGGAGATTCCCAGTGCAACAGTTCTATTGCAGGCAGTGGTGGTGCTGCTGCTCCCCGTCTGCTCCAGCAGCATGGCAGCCATTCAGGTGCTGAGTCAGAGCTCCAGGGCAGACTCTCTCTATCCCAGTTGAAGGCTGGAAATCTAAGATACACTTTCTTTCTTTAATCTGTAACAGCAGTTGTTTTGAGAGGAAAGTATTGCACTTTTACTACAGGTTTGGAGTCAAGGCTGCAGGGATCCCAGAATTTGTGCTCAGTCCTGTTTCTGTCCTCCCCTTTATTGTCCCCTACTCAACCTTTTGCTCCTAATCGTCCTTCCTTGAAATAGAGCTGAAAGGTCCTACCCTAAACCACACAGTCCTTTCGGGGAGCTATGTCTTGTGTTCTGTATATATTCAGGGACAACTTTCTCGGAACATTTAGGGGAAAAAAAATATAGGAGACATTTATCTTTTCAAATATTAAAAGCTTTCCAAATACTAGTTTAATCTGAGCATTTACATCCTTGGTGAATCATCTGTCCCTCCTAAAACCCACTTTTCCTTCAAGACTATGACTTTTATTTTTGTAGGAACATTTTGTCTCAGTTTGCAGCCATTTCCATTCTCCTGTGTTTAGAGGCTTTGACAATATCAGTTGGCTCACTGTTGTTTCAAAGGCAGCATCTTACTGTTTCTGAAGAGTGAGCTACTGTGCTATCTGTAGCTACTGTTTACTTTCCTGCTTAAATGCGGTTAGTCTCATTTTGAAATGACCCCAAGTTTTCATATAACAATCTCCTTGACAAGAACCGAATGCGTAGCACATACGGGATTTATGGATTCCTACGGAGCAGGACCACATCCCTCAAACAAATAACCTCCTCCTTCACTGAATGTAAGCAAAGAAAGGCTGAAAATTCAACTGTCTCTTCTGCTCATTACTGCAGTCATCTTCTGCTAAGTGTAGTATACCACTGAGGAACTGTAAGAGCTTAAATAGGTTTGCAGCTGACCTGTTGATCTCTGAGAGGCTTTTTCCAGACCTTCCCCCCCC
>NW_010316720.1:1579-11453 GCF_000700745.2 Antrostomus carolinensis
GCCCCCAAACTTCATTTCCTTGATTATGAAAGTGAAATGTAGATATAGTAAGATAATCTCAAAACTTTTAGGAAACCTCTGGGATGCAGAGCATTAGTGCAGATATTGGGTCCCAAATTAGAAAAGATATAATGTCTCTTTTGTTTATGTTCATCAGATTTTTTCTGCTCCATGAAATATGATATTTAGTGGAATTTTTTTTAAAGGTATGTGCATGTATCAACATTAGTAACTCGCACTTCTGTTGCATATTGTGTTTCATATAATGATAGTGATAACATGGAGAGAGGATAAGTTCTTTCTTTCTTTTCTGTGGGCTCACTGACTCTAACACAGAGACAGAAATTGATTTTCTCATCTTTTACTCTTCAGTCTCTCCACTGACAGTATTTAACTTTTTCTTAGTAATTAGAGCGGCAATTATCAAGATATGCACTTACTGGAAGGTAAGTATACTGTATTTGCTTGCTCTATGCACATTTGTCTACTTGTAGCACTGGTAAATACCCTTACTTAAACTCATTCGGTTTTTATTTGCTGTGTAAATAAGAGTACATATGGATGTGTAAAGTTCTCAACCGTGACCACTACACACACCCAAAATTCTGGCAAGATAGTCTGTGTATTTGGGTATGAAACTGTCCATGCTGTTTAAGCAAAGTTTGAGAATATGTGTGTTTGGTGTTGCTCACTTAGCAATTCCCTTTGTTTTCCTCAAGATTTAATATATTCTATCATCATCTGAACGTGGGGTTTTCAAAAGTGCTTGCACTGGTGTAAATTTTGCTCCTGTCAAACTACTAGCTATGAATTTTTTTAAAAAAAACCATTCTTTTTGCTTAATATTGTTTAGTGTTTTAAACATCAGAAAAAAAGGGTTAAATTCAACAAAACTTGTGTTAGGAAAAGATAGACATGCTTGTTCCTTGCACCAATACTAGACAGGTTCTGCCACAGGAGAGACAGTTCTGTAGAAACCAGTGTGTATTTCTGCTAACTTTTAAACCCATTTTAATCTGACAAAGAATTAATGCAAATGTGTTTCTTACTATGCTACTCCAAAGATCAAAAACCAGTTGTCACGGAACAAGTACTACTCTCTCTACTTTTGGCTTTTGACTAGACACAACATCTTTGGAGGTGTACACTTCCACTATGCTATCATAAATGTTGGGGGATCTGGACACTTGTCAGCATGTCCTAGTTTTAGGAACTTGAAAAATTGAGGCCTGAGTGTTCTTTGTCCTCGATGATGAATGTTTTGTTTTTTGCCAGGTGGCTTAAGTAAGGCCTGATTCAAGCTCTGTTGAGGTAAAATGCAAAAAACTGGTTTTTTTAGAACATCAAAACAGATAAGTTTAAAATACTTGATACAGATTTGAAGAAATTAAAGAAAATAACCTTTATGAGTACCATAGTCATCAGTACTGAATCAGTGTATTCTGAGATCATCTAAAGATGGCATCTCAGATTAGGCATGGTTGTGCATTGCTTTTGTTTCAAATGAGCATGAGAAGACAATGTGTAGTCCATCTGATCTATGCTAGTTATGGGAGGACAGACAGTACCTGATTTGATGTAAACCTTACTAATAAACTGAATATCCAGATTGAGTTTTTACAAATGTCAGTTGCTATATCAAAATGGGAATTTTGAGGTTACACAAGCACAAATCTGATTTTGGGGACCCTCTTCCTCTCCTGTAAATTAAGTCCTGGCCACTGTATGTCATTCCTTTTTCTTTCACCGTGCAATTGCTGTTCAAACAAAAGAGAAATTACTCATGAAAATTTAGCTGAGACATATTGACAGTAAATTTGGTCAGAATACTCTCAAGTGGCAGTTAATTAATAATTTTTATCCATATCTATACCATAATTTTCTAGCTAACTGTGCTCCTTAAATGGAGGTTTTGAAAAAGTAAAATCTTTAATGAAGATTTATGAAGAAAGTAAATTCTTAAATTCTTTGCTTACAATTTATGAGCAGCAGAAAATGCAGTATAAAAAACTTTCCTTGTGTAAATAAACATACTTCTCTGTGTTTAGTGAGATTACTATCAGTGATTTTTCTCTTAAAGTAAGTGCTTAGATAATTTATTTTATGTGAGCTGTCTGGATTTGATAGATAGCAGCTGCATCACGATATCTCAAAAGTATAACAGAAGGTCTGTCCCAGCTGGGATGTTTGTTTTGGGAAAAGTTTTGGGAAGTCACTATGAAGAGGGATTTTATAAATCATGTGTGAGTAACTGTGCTTTTGGTGAAAGTATGGTAAATATTTGGACTTGCTGTGTGATTCAGTAAAATCATTTATGTGAGAAAAATATATATTTTTGCAATTAGAAAAAAAAAAAACAAAACCCAACACGAAACAGTATGTCCTGTACCACTGGGCATATCTTGGGGTGAGAAAAAGCATGAAGACTATACAAGCTGTTATCTAATTTGAGACCATTGGTTTCAGAGTGTTAAATCTGAATGCTACCTTTCTGAAGGATCAGAATACAATAATGTTGCCTTTCTTCATAGAAGTACTGAGATAAAGGTATCTTCGATTTTATGAAGGGAATGAAGCGTAGAATATACTTCTACGCTTCATTCCCTTCATAAAATCGAAGAATATAGTAGAATATAGTTCTGCCCTGAGAGATTATTACAATGAGGTAGAAACAGGAGGCTCTACATCTTTATTTTAATTTTTTTTTTTGCTTGTTTACAAAATGTTCCTGTGTTCTGCATTAGAATTCAACTTGTATCATCTGCCTTTCTGAGTGGCTGTGGTTTAAGCACTAAATACACAGAAGAACAGCAAACAGCTATTATAATTTGCCTGAGGAAGGAGTCAGCAATGAAGAATATTTAGAGCCAAAAACTGTCTCCACTGACATCATGGAGGCTAGAAAATGACACTGATCACAAGGTCATGCAATAGAGATTACTTGTCTGAAATGTAGTCCTTAAATCTCCTTAACTCCCCAGCCAGCTTTAGAACTGCAAATTACATTACTTTCCTTTAAAATATGAAGAAAAAGATTTTCTGTAAACCTGCAGATAAAAATTTTGGGTGAGAAAAAAAGAGCAGCTGCAGCTAATCTTTACTTAATAAACCCAACAAGTCCTGGTTAGATGGAAAATCGTCTTTGGATACACTGATACATGTATCTAGAACTAAACTTAATAGGAATGTTTAGTAAACTGGGTATTGGGGAAATTGGAAAACTTGTTAACCTCTGACTAACTGATCATGTTTCTGGTTTGGATTTCTCCTCCCCCCAGGCTCTCGAAATATAGCCTATAAAACTAATTCCTCCTTCTTCCATATCCCACACTTATCAGTATCCACACCTTTTACTATCTAGAAGCTTATAATTTTCTGACAATATATCAAGAGTATAATAGTGCACTAAAATCAGGGTGTTCCTCATCAACTTTCTAAATGTTACTGTTTTACAGTGCTGGATGTAGCAGGTAGTGGCTGCATCCACTGAGTCTTAGTCGTTTTGTTGTAGCTCCTTGCTCTCTTACTCCTTTTAACATAGCTTACCAGTCAGGCATTTTCCTTGTTTCTTCAGACTCTCCTGAGCTTTACATATATTTTGTAGAATGCTGTTGTTACTATAGGACAGGAATTCTCAATTCGGTCTCTTGAGGCTGTTTTAAGTGTGAGAGTCTGTAATGGAAGAAAAACAATTCCATACATGCTTTATGGTCTACGACACCTGTGAGAAGCGGTTCTGCCTGTTGATATAGCAGTGGCTGTAAAGTTAGGTCAGGACTGCATTAAATGTCAACTTTAAATGTCTGTCTTTGGATTTGTGCCTCTATTATAATCTCTAAGCTCCTGATAAGGAAATTTAGGTTATAATCATGTGGATTCATAATTTTAAAGATGTGCTATATGTTCAGGTTTTGAGTGCTTTGGTAAGAGGCCCTTCAAAAATTCTTTAAATAATAACAACTTAATTTTCTGTTGAGGCAGAAGGCAGGTTACACTACTATGCTTATTTAAGCTATAAGACAGTGGTGGGTTGACCCTGGCTGGATGTCAGATCCCCACCAAAGCTGCTCTGTCACTCCCATCCTCAGCTAGATATGGGTCATGTGTCAAGATAAGGACAGGGAGATAGCTCACCAATTACCATCACGGGCAAAACAGACTCGACTTGGGGAAAAATTAATTTATTACCAATCAAATAAGAGTAGGATTATGAGAAATAAAACCAATTATTAAAACACCTTTCCCCCACCCCTCTTCTTCCTTGGCTCAACTTCACTCCTGATTTCTCTACCTCCTCCCCCAGAGCAGTGCAGGGGGATGGGGAATGGGGGTTTTGGTCAGTTCATCACATGTTATTTCTACCACTCCTTCTTCCTCAGGGGGAGGACTCCTCACACTCTTCCCCTGCTCCAGCTTAAGGTTCCTCCCACAGGAGACAGCTGCAGTTCTTCATAAACTGCTCCAGCCTGGGTCCTTTCCCTGGTGTGCAGTCCTTCAGGGACTGACTGCTCCAGTGTGGGTCCCCCCACAGGGTCACAAGTCCTGCCAGCAAACCTGCTCCGGGGTGGGCTCCTCCCTCCATGGGCCACAGGTCCTGACAGGAACTTGCTCCAGCGTGGGCTTCCCACGGGGTCACAGCCTCCTTCAGGCACCCGGCTGCTCCGGCGTGGGGTCCTCCACAGGCTACAGGTGGTCATCTGCTCCACCATGGACCTCCATGGACTGCAGGGAGACAGACTGCCTCACCATGGTCTGCGGGAGAATCTCTGCTCCAGCACCTGGAGCACCTCCTCTCCCTCCTTCTTCCCTGACCTTAGTGTCTGCAGAGTTGTTTCTATCACATCTTTTCACTCCTCTCTTAGGCTGCAATTGCTGTTGTGCAGCAACTTTTCCCCCTTTTTAAATATGTTATCACAGAGGCACTACCACCATTGCTGATGGGCTCAGCCTTGACTAGCAGTGGGTCTGCCTTGGAGCCGGCTGGCATTGGCTCTGTTGGACACAGGGGAAGCTTCTAGCAGCTTCTTACAGAAGCCACCCCTGTAGCCCCCCAGCTACCAAAGCCTTGCCATGCAAATCCGATACAAGGTCATACCATATCTTGGTCACTGTCAGTTTCAGTGGATGGCAGTCTGTTCTTTCAGGCTACTTTAGATTAAAATGGGAGCTTCTGTACTCAGCATCCATGAAAATAGGGACAGTTTCAAGTTATCTGCTGACATGTTGAAAGCAGGTAAAAGAGCAGGTGTCCAGGCTCCAGGAGGTTAAAAGGGAGTCATATCAATGGTAGAAGATAAAGGGTGTAAATTTGAACAGGTTTGGGTTTGTTTTTTTTTATTAACACTTTAACTTAAACCAAATATTGAAGCTTCTAAATTATGCATGGAATAAATAAAATGAAAAATAACAAAGATCATTACTTTCTCACGATTTAATTTTTGACTATCAGTCCAGCTGTATTCTGCTTGTGTCTGTCCCTTTAAATGCAAGATATGTTATTAGGGCAGTCTGACCTTCCAAGAAGGGAAAGCAAGTGCACAAAGGGTTTTGGCAATATATAAATATATATTGACAATATATTTTGCTGCAATACAGAAAATTATCTCTTGCAACCCTAGTGAGAAAGGTAGATGTTTATGTTCTTTATGACTATATGGGCTTCATGATGTGAAAGTAATCTTAATTTCAGACTGAAAGCAAAATTGAGACACATGTTTTTTTTCATCCTGTGAATTACATCTGATGCACCTTACCGCTGAACTCAGAACTGTGGCTTCCTAACGTCATTATAGTCTTGTCAGTGCTGTTTGCAAATCAGTAAGTCCCATGGGCTTTGCTCAGTGACGTATGCTGACTCACTTTTAGTATGAGAAAAGGTAGTAGTCATTTTAGTAGGGTTATTTTTCCACTTTTGTAGAAAGTCATAAATCCATTCATAAGCAAAACTAAACATTGAAATGATACCGTGTATAAAAGGCGAAAATACCATTTGCTTGGTGATAATTACTAGTGTTCGTTTTCTCACTTAAGTGATAGGGCACATCACACTGTTGCCATAGCAACCTGATTCAGTCCCATTAACTGCCTAATGTGAATTTATGAATGCAAGTTTCAATGTGTGGAAAGCAGCTCAAAATAGGGAGTGATTAATCATGTACAACACAGACAGCTGAGTTGCAGGCTAAGTCAGGGCTGTCTGATTTGGTTTTCAGTGTTAAAGTGGTATGCTGTGGTGTAGGTAGCCAATTAAAATGAACTGATTTGATATTTAGGGAGATTTAAAATGATGGTTGAATAGCTCTTCTAATTTTTGATATGTTCTTTGCTGCATTACAACATTAAAATATCTTTTTTTTTTTTAAAGAATAGTGGGCAAGATACTAGCTCTTTCACAATAATTTGATTGAGATTTGCCATTTTAAAGGTGAAACTAATTTCAAATTAGGTTGCTAATGCTGAACGTGTTCCTGCATCCATTGTAATGGGTTTACTCCTATGCTTTTATTAGTATTTCTTCTGGGTAACACCTCGAGACCTGTGACTAAGGAACTGGAAAGAGTTCTGAGTTCAAATCTTGGCTGTCCCATAGACTTCCTGTGTGATTTTGGGGTACATGTTTAAGTCTGTTTATGTGCATGCAATTCTCCTGTAAAATAGGAAAAAAGACCCCAAAACAACAAGACAGAAAAAACAACCCATTCCTATTTTTAATCCTTGATGTCATAGCTATTTAGGCTCAATTTCTGTGCTTACTTGCAATTTTCACACTTGTGATGAGTCTTAATAAATGTATTGGCAGTTGTAGGAGTAGTTTTCTATCTAAAATAGAAAATGTGTCTGTACTTACAGTCTGTCTGCTCAGTGCCCAACATCCTGCACTCACACCGTTCATTAGCTGGGTTCAGTTCTGAAGGCTGTTGTGAAATGCAGAAAAATTGCATTAAGGAAGTGGTGTCAAGAATATGATGCCAATAATTTAGAGTTGGAATTAAGGTAGCTCATGCAATTCTGTTTTGTATCCATGTATCTGAATGGTGGTACAGTCCTTTAGTACATGTTTATATACTATTTTTAGCAAGTTGTTTAGAGTTAAAGATATCTCTAAGTCTTTCTCTGAAAAGCATGCTAGCCTATTCACTGACAAGTATAAAGGGGTAAAACTAAGTGTTGAAATTTACTGGTAATAAAAGAAATACACTTCCTTTTATATTGGCTACCTTTCAGAATTAAATTCATAGTACAGGAATATATGCTCAGTCTTTTTTGAATAGCACAGAAGTGGAGTCAGACTCCATTTGCACACTTTACTTTTCTGTGTGTTATTACATTACACTGAATCATTCAGTTCCAGAGGAAGATATCTGCTTTATTGCAGTTGAGAAGTTTACCTTTCAGGATTGTTTTGTATGGAAGTGAAAGACATGCAACAAATACATGTCACTAATACATTTGGTCAATCACAACTTGCTCCCTTCCTCTTGCTGTTTTTCATGGCAAATTTCCATTGTTGTTGCGCTGCTCCTGTGTGTATGTACTCAGCTCTTCCAACCACCACCAGCTACTGATAACACCACCTAGGGAGGATTATCCCCTCCACTGTTACTGGTCTTCCAGCCAATAAGGACAATTTTGCTTATAAATCCTTAAACACAAACTTTATTTTGAAGTTAGCAGTGTCTGTATTAGGAATGAAGGATTAAAGACACTTTGGGAGCTGATGATGACATATTGTTTCATAAATATATGGTGCTCCCATTAAAGAAAAACAAAACCAAACCAAAACCCAAACTGACCCTTTTAAATCAATCTCAAGTGTTTATATGGAGATTAAACACACAATTAATATCATAATGAAGAGTCTGATATGAAACATGCTTGTAAATTCGTAAGATCCCAGCAGTAGTGAATTTTTACCAGTCCCTGGTGAATGGAAAAAGGAAACGTTCCACCCATTTTTGAAAGGGTAGAAAGGTGGTCCTGGGAACTACTGACTTGTGAGCCTCACCTCTGTGCCTGGGAAGATCATAGATCTTAGGAATCGTAGTATCATAGTATCTGGGAACAGATACTCTTAGAAGCCATGCTAAGTCACATGGAGGACAATTTTTTTTCCTCCATCCAACCTTCCTTAACAAATGCAAGAGAGGTAATTGCAACTACAAAACTTAATTGGCTTACATAAAATAAGGAGGAATAAAGTATGCTGGGGAAAGCTGTTGACTGATGTCTAGCTCCATACCTAAAGTAATGTGGCAGAGATGAAAATCCATTTTTCTAGCATTAACCTCTTCTACCGAAACTTGAGTATGTGCACTTCATGTAATTTTTTAAAAAATATTAACTCAGATCCCCAGCTGATCTAGTAATTATTTTTCTCTCTTGAAAGATAGCGGTCTGTGGGTCCTTTGTTCATGCAAGTGGGAATCTGTAAACTGAAAACCAACATTTCTATTTATGGAATCACTTGACAGAGAAAGAGAAGAAAGCAAAAGTACTTGAAAACAATAGTAGAAATAGACTATTAGGAAAACCACCAAGTTGGTTCCCTTTTCTGGTTGACTGATGGCAGATGCTTCGGGCTTATAAGCTACTTACCAAGTGTGGAATACTGTGTTCTCGGACGGTCTGATACTGACACCCTTACAGTGCTTGTAGATGGAACTGGGCAACATTTCTTTTCAGTGAGTAGTAAGTCAAGAAAAACCTGAAATTTAACAGACACTGAAGCTACTTATAGAACTGTTTTGGATTCTGGTCAAAAGTTTAATATTGATAAAGAGGATTTCTTTTTAATTTACTCCTCCTGAAAAGTCAAAATAAAGCATTTTATTTCAGAAATGTCAGAACAGTTCATACTAATGTACTTACAAAAAAGCATTTAAAGTTTGTTTTGGAAGTACCATTCTGATAACACAATTAAGAGAATTAATTAGTTCCTAGTCATCCTAGAAAAAGACTCCCCTTAGTTTTTTGGGTTTTCCATTTTGCAGCAAAATAAGCACAGAAACATAGCCATTCCAAAGAAACCTCAGCTGAAACCAGCTTGACACGTCCATTTTTAATCTTGCATTTACTGGTTCAACCACTGAATGAAAACAGGATCGGTATTTTGTTTTGCCCTTTATGTCAATGCACTGAAGCTTTGGTGTAGGTGTTCCAAGACCACCTACAGTGAATGATTAAAGGATGGGGAGAATAGACAAGTTTTAATAGTATATATATTTTTTAAAAAGTAGCTTTTAGAATAGACTTCAAAGTGAGTATGTAGAAGGATTGGAATAAAAAAAATAAAATAGACCTGGTCATTTTGTTGTTGTAGAGTTCAACTTCGAAACTGGTTTTCAGTTTACTTTGTGCTTTTTTGAGATTCAGCAAACTCAGTCCAGTTTTGTGTGGGTGCAGGAACTTTCCCTCAACTCTGAAGCCCACCTGGCTGTTTGTGGCAGCTCTTACTCTTGCAGCTTTGCACTTCAGCTGTGATATTGTTCTACGCTTACACCTACTTCTCCAAGAAATATATACCTTGGAGTTTATCACAAGTAAACAAATTTCACAATAAACTATTATCTCAAATATACAATTTGCAAATGTACAAATACATGATTTCCATCTGTCATGTCACCTCATACCTCTCGATCAGCTTTGGGGACTATATAGTGGATAGAATCATAGAATGGTTAGGATTGAAAGGGACCTTAAAGATCATCTAGTTCCACCCCCCCTGCCATCAGCAAGGACACCTTCCACTAGACCAGGTTGCTCAAAGCCTCATCCAGCCTGACCTTGAACACTTCCAGGGAGGGGGCATCCACAGCTTCTCTGGGCAACATGTTCCTGGGTCTGACCACCCTCAAAGTGAAGAATTTATTCCTAA
>NW_010316721.1:0-6147 GCF_000700745.2 Antrostomus carolinensis
GCGCCCGGGGCTGCTGTAGGTGTTTTATTGCGGCGTGGGCGGGTGCGCGGCTTTGCGCATGTTCGTGAGGGCGGGCAGGGCGGACAACGGCCGCGGAGGTCACTGCCGTATTTTAAAACAGAATGGGTGGTTTTGTTTTTTTTTCCCCCTCACTTTTTAACGGAGGCGCTTGAAATACTTTGTAGCTTCCTCAAGGCGCTAAGCCGTAGAGGTGGGTGTCGTAGTCCTTGTTGGTAGCTAATGTGTTGCTCTTGAGGATGTTTTTTTGTAGCCTTAAAGAGCGTTTTCCATGTTATTCAAGTGTAAAATAGAAAGCGAATGAGAAAAGTGTGTTGCGCTGACCACCTTTAATAAAAAGCACTTAATAGTGTGCTTCAAGTTGCCAGTTTTGTAACTGCAATCAAAACAAAAGGTTTTGTTACCTATGATGTTCACTTTTGTTTTTTTTTTCTTTCCAAAAGAGCAGTTTAGGTAAAAACTGCCCTCGCTGGGTGGCAGCTGCCAGTGCTTTATTTCTTGTTTGCATTATGGCACCTGTGCCCTCTCCCCAGCCTGTGTTCTAAGATGAATTCCTGAGGTTGAGCTGCTCTGAGAGCCCTGGGCTGGGAAGCCCCTTCTGGAAGGAGTGTCTTCAGGGCAGTGCCCTAGAGGAGTTGTGGCTGTGAATTCATGAATTGCATTTCAGTGTGAACACCAGTTCAGCTGTATGTCCATGCTTTCAGGGTTTCTGCTTAATGTGAGTGGGCAGGGTCCCTCCCCAAGGAACCATGGTGAAGACAAGGGCCGGTGGGAACAGGTTGCATCAGGAGAGGTTTCATCTTGACAGAAGAAACTAACTTTTTTGTAGTAAGAATGATCGTTCATTGAAACAACTTCCCCAGGGACATGGCAGAGTCCTCATTGCTGAAGGTTTTCAAGGTGGTATTGGACAGGGTGCTAGATAATACTATCTATGCTCCTTTTCCCATGGAAGGTTGGACCAGGTGAGCTTTTGAGTTCCCTTCTAACCTGGGTAATTCTGTGATTCTACAGGCTTTTGTTTCTGCCTGAAAACACAGCTTATTGCAAGGCATTGTTTTAATGAGATGTAAAAATACTGCCTGGCAACTTATTCTGAAGCTCCTTTATGAGTACGTAACTTTTCAACCTGTTTTCTGATTATAGACTTAGTAAGAGATGCTGCTAAATGCAGGAATACTAGGTACTGAAATACTAAAATCTACTGGTTTTCCTCTCTGACTTTCTTATGCCCAGAGTTAGTGTTCCCATTCTGTATTCTCTTCCTTACCCCTTTTGTGCTTTACAGATTGCATTTATATAAAATGCAGTAATATTCTGTATAAAAGATGACTTGGCTTTTGTGATCTGTTGTGTAGAGAGCAGTTCTTTTAATCTTTGGAGCTTTGCTTATGGTTGTGCTCCTGATAAGGTTGGTTGTCTTTTATCTTATGTTTGGGGTTTTTTTTCGAAGTATGTTTTATGCTTCTTGTCTGAGCACAGGAAAGATCCAGATTATACTAAAGGATTTTTCTGAA
Source organism: Antrostomus carolinensis (assembly GCF_000700745.2). Classification (NCBI taxonomy): domain Eukaryota; kingdom Metazoa; phylum Chordata; class Aves; order Caprimulgiformes; family Caprimulgidae; genus Antrostomus; species Antrostomus carolinensis. The sequence goes on from NW_010316721.1 coordinate 1,536, forward strand.
TAAAACTGTGTTGGTTCAATATTTACTTAATGATGCCATGAAAATTGACAAGGAATTTCAGTCACGGTCTGCTTCATTTTGATGTTCAGACATAGTGGCCTAACTTGTGTAGCCCAAAATTAGTGCATCATAGCTTCAGACTAAACCATTTACAGATCAAATGCATCTCTGAAGTATCCAGCATGACATGAATGATGAAAAGGAGACTGAACTGGACAGAATAGCAGATAATATTAATCCTTATTTAAATCTTCATGTCAAAAACATTTATTCTGTAACATAATCTAAGATACCTTCTAGCTAATCAGGATTCAGAAATGTCTCTTGGAAGAATATGCTCTGAAAAGATCATAGGTATAATGTTTTATTTATGTTGTTCCCTCCAGCTCTTACCTCTTTGCAGAGGTGAGATCAGATTAAGAAGTTCAGATCACTGTTTCTCCTTCATACTCACTTGCTGCTCATTCTCATTTGTCCTTCCTCTTTGAGATGTTTTCATCCCTTTTTTCCTTTTGTCTCCTATAATGCTATAATTTACTGTCTCCCAGCTCCTCTTCCTGCCTTCTGATTTTGATTCTTGCTTCTCTGCCTCTTCCTCCCCTTGTTTTTTCAAACATACAGTGTAGGGGTATGCATGTTGTTGGTGGTTCTTACCTGAGTTTTGCATCTTCTCTTACCCCTTTTCATTTGACTACAGCCATAGCTTTTAATGCTCCCATGTATTAAAAATAAAAACCCAAAAACTTTGGTGTGATTTGGTCTTCCACATGTATTGCTGTCAAGTGTCTGTGCTTGAATTCATACATGGTTACTTTCACTCTGTCCATCATGGGCCACTGTAGTCCTGCATTCTTCTGAGTGGAGCGTAGTTGATGCTTGTGGAAAGAGTACAAGAATAGGGCAAGTTCAGAGCAGTGTTTTGTCTCAGTTTCCTGCAGCCTCTCGGTTGAACTTCTGATAGTTCTTGCTGGACCTATTTTCAATAAATTAGTCTAATTGTTGCTTTAGCATGTTTTGATTTTGGCATTCAAAACACTTTTTGGGAACGTGGTCTATAGTTTAAATGTGTTGTATGAGATAATGTTCCATTAAAGAAAAACCAAACAACCCAAAACCAAACCGAAACCAAAAAAAACCCAAACAAAACCAAAAAACCTCTGTTGCTCAGTTTACTTTTTTGCCCCTTTTCCCCTGCTTATAAGAAATGGTAATCATATTTCACTCAACTTTGGGCTGACTGTAAGTTTGTGTTCTTCTTTGGTATCTCTTTTTTCAGTTATTTCTTTCTTCATGCATTTAGTCTCTGCTTTCAACAGAATCCTCTCAATACCTTTGATTTATCCTTGTGGTCCTTTTCAATCTCCCCTATGTTTTCTTTGAGATGGGGTGACCAATATGTGGCAAGCAGGTCGAGGGACGTGATTCTCCCCCTCTACTCCACTCACAAGAAAGACATGGACCTGTTAGAACGAGTCCAGAAGAGGCCACCAGGATGATCCGAGGGCTGAAGCATCTCTCCTATGAAGACAGGCTGAGAGAGTTGGGGCTGTTCAGCCTGGAAAAGAGAAGGCTCCGGGGAGATCTTATAGCGGCCTTCCAATACCTGAAGGGGCTACAAGAAAGCTGGGGAGGGACTTTTTACAAAGGCGGTTAGTGATAGAACAAGGGGTAATGGCTTTAAACTGGTTTAGATTAGATATTCGGAAGAAATTCTTCCCTGTGAGGGTGGTGAGACACTGGAACAGGTTGCCCAAGGAAGTTGTTGATGCCCCCTCCCTGGAAGTGTTGAAGGCCAGGCTGGATGAGGCTTTGAGCAACCTGGTCTAGTGGAAGGTGTCCCTGCTGATGGCAGGGGGGTTGGAACTAGGTGATCTTTAAGGTCCCTTCCAACCCAAACCATTCTATGTTTCTATGATTATACACTTGATGTGTTTACTCCCTTATGATTTATCAGCATTTAATTTCACAGGCTGTTTATTAAATACAGTGATGCACGATCCTTGTGCAACTTTTTGTAGTAGACTTTCATAAACCAGAGTATTTGTATCACTGACATACCTTTTCACCTTATTATTTCTTGCCATTTCCAGATAACTTCTGAGCTTTTATGGTACTTGAATGCTTTGTTCAGAAACAGATGTTGAATATGCTGTGTGCAGGTTCTGTAGGGACCTCTCTCATTGCCATTTTAAGAATGGGCATCCCGTATATTTTATCAATGATTAAATTTTCCTCCATCATCTTGTTAAAGAAAGGCACTGTGTGGGAGCCTTTAAGTGTCCAGTATGGACTATGATAGAGGTGTCACCACTGTGTAGTAAATAGTAAAATTAATCACTGTATTGGACCCCCTCCCTTTCATGCCATTTGTATTATTTTAGTCCAGTATGTTGAATAATCTCTTTATTCGGCATTAAAGACTGTAAGCTTGTGTTATCCAGTTTGAGTCAGTACAGTAAGCACCAGGTAAAATTATTTTAGCCATGTGATAGTTAGTATTTTAAAGACCAGGGCAGGCCTTAGACTGTATGCACCAAAGTGAAAAGAAATTAAGGAAGGTAGAACAGCTCACTAAACAATAACTGCTGTTTGTTGAGAACATCGTTGAAAATTAATACATGATTTGTCAATAAGTTGTTGAACTTGTATACACAATTGTTAAATGGATTCTGCAATAATTTAGATAAATGTTGCCTATATTTTTATCAGCTATGTAGGAGCAACTTTTTATATCTATATTTGCAGGCCTTCTTTGGTTGGGCTGTTCCAGACCAAATCTTTTTTAACAGATGATTGGAGTTTGTGTATACTCTAATGCATAAAATGTTTTCCTAAACAGACTATCTGATCTTGACCTATTTTTATGCTAAGTGCCACCAATTTATTGTTACGTAGTGTACCCAAGTATTACATTTTCAGAGCTGAATCCTTACCTATTGATTATATTAAACTTTTCACTGCCAAATGAAATTTTCCTTGATTGAAAACTTCTGAATCTGAACCCAGACCCCTGATTTCTACTGATGATACTTTTGTGAAATTAAGAAGGCAGGTAAAGCACAGCTGAAAATAAAGCCTTTAAGTGTTTATGTGGTATTTTCATTTCTAATATGCTAGAAAGCACTTCTATGGATAGGGCTTTGAAACTATGAAGCTGCTTGAAAAAAGGAGTCAATTATATTACACCACTAGATGTCCATCTACTGTTAGATTGAAGCTAGAAGTTTTTGTATGGTTAAAAGAACAGAAATTGAACAGATACATTTTTAGTTTGTCTCTGATTTAGTTACAAGTGTGGCTGAAGTTGCTTTGGTTCATTTTAGTTTTAAAGTTTTCTTGACTTGGTCATGGGGTTTTAGATTTGTTTTTTTGCACTCAAACACCCAGAAGTTTTGGGTCCCCCTGCCCCCTGGAGACTAGAGAAATGTCAGTGTGAAATATAAAATCATGTTACTGTAATTCTGTAGATTTTTTTTTATTAAATAACACAATTATGGCAGAGATTATTGCAATACTCTAAAATTTCTTAAATTAGTTTCTTACTACAAAAAGTACTATGATTCTCTAAAAGTAGAGAGTTCCTCCTTATACACTGGCTCTCAGGCTTTATGGGCTGTAATTTGTGGCATCTGGAAGCAAAAGATCATGGTGTTAGGGACTGTGATCCAAGCTACAGAAAGAAGGAAGAAAAATGAGAAATGTATGTTGATAGAAACAATATTGCTCACCTTTGTAGTTGGTAAGCACACTTCTTTTGGAAATTGCATCTGCATGTTCTTTCTTCTGACTGTGTTGACTGGGAAAAGAAGCTTAATAATGAAATAAAACTATGTGAAATAAGTTTGAGTGGAAGACACCAATGATGCTATGAACTATAGTTAATGCTATTTATGCGTATATATCATGAATCACATACATCACAGTCTGATGTAATCTTGTATGAAAAGTAAGAGAAATTTCTGCAGTGATTTATGACAGGGTGGCATTTCTCAATTTACTCAAAATTTTCTTGGGTTGATGAATCTCTGAATTTAGTCATCAGAGAATTGTGGAAAATGTTAAGTCTTGAAACTGCTGAAGTCCTCTCTAATCTACTTAGATTTCAAAAATGAATTATTTGGTTTCATAGAATCATGGAATTGTTTGGTTGGAAAAGACCTCTGAGATGTCAAGTCCAGCCATACTTATCTGCTACTAAACCATATCTCTGAGCACCTCATCTAGCTGTTTTTTAAACACCACCAGGGAAGGTGACTCAGCCACCTCCCCATGCAGCCCATTCCAATGCCTGATAACCCTTTCAGTGAAGAATTTTTTTCTGACATCCAATATGTGCCTCCCTTGGTGCAATTTGAGGCCATTTCCTCTTGTTCTGTCACTAGTTACCTGGGAGAAAAGACACACACCTGCCTCACTACTACCTCCTTTCAGGTAGTTGTAGACAGCAATTAGGTCTCACCTCAGCCTTCTCTTCTCTAGACTAAACAACCCCACCAGCCTCCTCATAAGGCTTGTTCTCCGGGCCCTTCACCAGCTTTGTTGCCCTTCTCTAGAAACACTCTAGTGCCTCAATGTCTTTCCTGTAATGATGGGCCCAAAACTGGATGCAGTA
>NW_010316722.1:0-1952 GCF_000700745.2 Antrostomus carolinensis
AGACTCACCCCCGACTCTGGGGGTCCACCCCTGCTCTGGTATCGAGCGACTCTCAGGGTCTCAATTCAGTCACACTTGCCCTCAGGCTCAACTTCTCTGCTCCAGCATGGAGTCTTCCATGGCCTACATGTGGGTATCTGCTCTGCCATTTAACCTCCATGGGCTGCAGGGACCTCCTTTGCCTTCTCCTGCTCCATGTGGTTGAACTGGGTGTCAGGCTCTCTGTCCTCCTTTTCTCCCTGGCAACGAAGCTTTCTCTTTGTTTAGGCTGTTGGTCGTCTTTTGTTCAGGTCAATGGCCTCTCCTCCAGGTTCACCCCACCTTCTTCTTTTCAAGACTGTCCTTCCCCTCACAAATACGGATTCACAGAGGCGTTTCTCTAGTGCTAATTGGCTCAGCCTGTGCCGGGGTAGCTCTTGAAGCTCTCCCAAGGTACGCCTTGGCAGCCAGGGTAGCTCTCAAAGCTTCTCACAAGGTGGGCCCCTCCCTCACTACCACAAATGGCCCCACCCCACACACACAAACACCCGACACCACATAGGGTTATTCAATCCATGAACTATATGGCTGGCTGGGTTGGCTCAGTTTACTGAACTCTGTGTAGATGACTCTGGTGATTGGTCTCCATGAGCTTGCATCAAAGATGCATTGTTGCACTTTTCCCATTAGTAATGCTCCTTCTTCTGCCTTTTTTTTTTTTTTTTTCCAAATGACCAGTATGAGGAGATTAAAGCTTCCCTGAATGTGATACTTGTTGTTTTGAGATTTTGCTGGTAAAGACTGCATATGTCCAATTTCCAATTTATGTAGAAATTTATTATTTTAGGGCTAGAGTATATTTTTTTCTGTTAAGACTCCAGATCAGAAAAGCTTCAAGGGTTATTATCTGTGTAATCTAAGAGATTGCTCAAATTAATCTGAACAACATAATTTCTGTTTCCTTCTTCTGTGTCAAGCTTTTTATAATTACTGATTAAAAAAAAAAAAGAGTTGTAATTTCTTGAAAAACAGCAGCTATGCAGGACATCTACACACTGGTGACAAAACTTTTCTCCTAGAGTATAACATCCATATGATATGGAAAAAAAACCCAAACAAATGAACAAGCCATAGTAAACAGTGCTAAGCTTGTTGTGTGTAAAACTTTGGAGTGATTTCCACTCAGTATAGCAAAGACAGGTTTTCAAGCAGATTAAAAAAGAAAAACGAGAGGTTGTTCTGAAGACGCTGCACAAAAATTGAAAGATCCCAAGGATGAGAATGACCCACAAAGTGCATCTTTAACAGATAAAACACAGCAGGTGGCTAAGTTTTGAAACCTTAGTGCAGTAAAAAAGAATTAATATTTGGCACCCATCAGTTATAGAAGTAGCTGGATGTGACTGAAGTGTCTTCTGGAAGGCAACTGCCCTCACCTGCTGGCAGAAACCCTGAGTGCCAAGGCTCAGGTAGGACAGTTTCTTAACTGCTGACCCGCTCACCTTCACCTTCTGGCAATGTCTCTGAACTGGAGCACAGAGGAAACGGAAGGACACTGGTGCCTGAGGTTAGCTGGGCACTGACAAGAGCAATAATGAAACAGTACCATTCTTTTAAAGTATAATTCCCATTAAAGTGGCAGATCACAAAACTGAATATTCATACCAGAGCCCAACACTCAAAGCACAAAGAAAAAAAAAAAAGACATTAAATAAACACAGGAACAGCCTTTTACATCTTGTCACTCTAACTCCTAAAAAGCCCCATCCTAACACCGGCTTTGAGGGTATGGAGAAGACTCGTCCTACACAACGTTATCAGCAATAACGTTATTACAGATTAAATGCGTTTAACATAAACTCTTTCCGCTGCTACAGGGAGACAGACCGCTCTCCCGGGCGGCACAGACTCCCCACACGGCTGCGTCAGGCCCTGCGCAGCGAGGGCGGGGCGGGCCCGGCCGGAGGGAGCCC
>NW_010316723.1:0-3773 GCF_000700745.2 Antrostomus carolinensis
CAGGGCCTGTCCTTCAGCGAATTCATCGTTGTTGTAGTGGAAGTGGTGGGATAACTCGCTGTTCTTTCCTCGCCCTCAGGGAGCCATGACACCAGTTGAGGTGTTACCTCCTGCGCCGCCATCTTTCCTCAGCCCCTCAGGGCTGTGAGGGCCGGGCCCTCTCCTGTCTCCGTGGCATCTCGGCTCCCACAAGATGGTTGGTTCCTCTTTGGTTCTTGCCCTCGTTCACCTCGTTGTGTCTTCATTACCTCTTCAGCTTTCACAGTCTGCTGCTGTACCCAAACGGGCACATTTTGGGTCAGTTTGGGACCTGTTCCCAAAGCTGGGGGTGGCAGCAGGATCACTATGGTGGTGACGGAGGAGATTGGCAGTTGTGTGTTGGCTGCTGCCTGGGCTGACTGATGGCAGCAGCGGGATGAGCCATCCCTTGGCAGATTTGCTTTCTGAAGTGAAAGCCTGTCTGGTTTAAAACCTCTGATTCATTAAGGGAACAAAAAACCAGTTTGTGTTCAAGGCCACAGAAACACTCAAATGCCGTAGAAGTTGCATGAGCCTTATGGGAGGAATTGATTAAAGGTGATACAGGATTCTTTAAAACTGTCTTGTAGGTGATGGCTGATGCTATTGAGTCCTCAAGCTTTAAGGAGGAACAGCTTCCTCCTGATGAGAACAAAACTATGATCTGGAAGCCCAGAAGAGGTAAGCCTAAAATATTAGGAAAAAACAAAGCAGACATTGAGTAAGGAAACTTACACTCTGCTTGAGGAAATAATACTTAAAACTCTTCAGTGATGTGTGGGATGCCTCTTCAGTCACTGCACTAAATGATTTCCATGTAGATACTTGTGTATGCCTAGGTGCAAGAGTAATTAATCAATACTACAAAAAAATATTTCTTAAAAAAAACAACCCCAACAAAAACCAAAACAAAGAATGAAAAACAGAGCTATGGTTTTTCAATGTAGCAGTGTTTAAAAAGTACCAACAAGTGAATGTGGTGAAACGAGACTGCTGGGTTCTTTGCCCTACTTTAAAGAGTTATTTTCCAAGAAGAGTCTCTCGAAAATCCTGACTTGGGCTAGTGTTGTGATGCGAGCCTTTGTCTGATGTTCCTAAACATCTGAAACCCGAAGCAGCACTGTAGTGATATTACATGTGTAAGAAAGAGCATATATTATAATCAGATTAGTAGTACATTCATATACCTGTCTGAATTATTGCATGCTAAGCATTTAATTGTTTGTGTTTAATTCTTAAATGTCTCTGTTGGCTCTTTCTATTGGTTTTAGAATGTTTGCCGAACAATATTGCAAATCATCCTGGTAGTGAGTCTGAAGAAAATGAATTCTCTGATACCTCTCACAATGAAAATTATGTCAGAAACACTTCTGTATATCCTGACCTGGAAGACTTGGATGTTGAATTCTCCAGTAAACTTGAGGCTCTAACTTTTACAGAGCTGAAAACTGCTTCTTACTATGAAGTGGAAGACTGGGAAAAGGAACTGGAGGAATTGGAGCGTGATCCTTACAGTGAGTACAAATTTACTTGCACTTCATTTGATTATGGGATTCAGGTGCTTGTGAAGGATACTGAGTACAAGTATCTGAGTTGCTCAAAATAAAAAACCTGTATGTGGTCATTTTAGGGCTTTAAAAAAACTTTTAAAAATGCTTCCTTTGATGGCTCGTTTGGCAGCGTGACTGGAAAGCTGACACGTGCGTGTACTGTGTTGGATGCTCTGCTGCCCCATACTCTCGGCTTTTCGTTTGCTCACTCCTTTCACTGTCTGCTGGCTAGAAATCTTTTGCTTCTGTTAAAGGACTTTGCCCTATTTTTGTGCTAGGTTGGTTAAATAACAGGCTTATTAGGCTTAATTCTAGCCTAGTGGAACTGTTTTTCAAAGCTTGCTTTTACAGGACTCCACCCTTCCATTCTGTCCAGTGACCCAGTTCTTAGGATTTTGGAGGGCTCCTAATTGGGAATTGGTTATGGAGATAGCAGGAAGGGGGAGGGGAAATGAAAGTAATGGTTTCATGAGCCTTTATGCCTGGAGTAAACAGAGAAGAACTGCAGGCATTGTAAGAGCTGGTGTTGGATGTTTTGAATCCAGGTATATAACTGAGCTTTTTGGAAAACTGTTTTGTCTCTGTGGCAAGAACCTTCTTTAAAATGAAGACATTGCCAAATTCAGCTTTCTGTTTGCTGTGTTTGTAGGTCTCATTAATGTGTGCTGGCAGATCGAATTGAAATACTTAACTGGAAGATGCTGTAGACCTGCAAAATAATCTGCTACATTATACCACTAGTTTTCTAAGTATCTCTCATAATTTAAATCTTTTCTTTGATCTTCTTTAGATGCTGATGATTTCTGCTGTGGAAGCTTTCAGGAAAATAATCTCTTGGCCTCGTACTCATGGCAAGAGGATTTGTATTACACCCCAGCCTGTCACCATGCAGCTTCCTTTGCTTTTACTCCACCAGTCAGAACGACTGAGATTGGCCAGTTTGATGATGCTGATGAATGAGGTTGACCCCAGTCAGAGTTATGTTTGGCTTCTGAGTTGTATTGTGTTCCTCACTGATTGAGTCATGTCAAGTCCTTTGGCTTGCTTTCAGAGTTCTGCACAAGGCCAGAAATGCTGCACCATCTCCAAAGTTTTGCTTAGACTGAGTCTGAGCTGTTTATAAATTGAGCATACTTGACCTCTGGGAATGAGAGTGCAGGTGTTGGCTGTAAGGAGTCAAGGCATTTCTGGACATTTTGTTGTGTTACATGGTTCCATGTTGTTGCTGATGAGTTGCTTGAGAGGAAGTATATAATTTCTAAACTTCAGCTTGTTTGCCAAGCTTTGCCAGTTTTGACATGCTGATCCCTGTGTACTTATGTACCTTGGAGTTTTCTTTCCATTTCGTTTGATGCTGTCCAGTTGGTTAGGATAGCTTTAAAAACTCTTCCTCCTTCCAACTTCTCTGTTGTATTTCTATGTTGCAGTTTGTGATTCCATATGTAATACTGATGTTTAACTAAATTAGCAGTGACAAATAATTAGTTGTTTTGTTTTTATTTTTATGTATTTCAGGATAAAAGAATTACAAATGCATCATACATATTTTGCAAATACACATGTGGACATATAGTAGGGCCTGTTGCATCCCATAGGAATTGTGGGTGCTTAAAACTGCCTCCCAACAAAGATTTCTCCACATCACATCTTCTTGTATATGGGCATATTATGCTCCAGTCTCACAGCTGTCTTTGTAACTGTGGTGGTTTGACCACAGTAGGACCACATGGTCCTGCACTCACTCCCCACACCTGCTGAGATGGGATGGGAGTCACAACAAAGGGGGACAGATTAGAATGAGGACAGGGAGGGCTCACTCACCACTTATGGTCATGGGGGAAACAGACCCCACTTGGGGAAAAAAAATCAATTTAATTTGTTGCCATTTATCTGAGTAGCACAATGAGACATAACAACCACATCTTACAGCACCTTCCCCCACCCCTCCCTTCTTCCCGGGCCCAAATCACTTTGCTCCCAATTTCTCTGCCTTCCCCTGCAAAGCAGCACAGGGGACAGGGAATGGGGGTTCAGTCAGGTCACCTCTGCTGCTTTTCCTGGCATGGAAGTCCAGGAACAAGATGTTCTGGAGCAGCTTCCCATGGAGTCATGGACCTCTTCGGGCTCAGCTCCTGGCTCCGGCATGGGGCATCCACGGGCTGCAGACGGGTCTCCAGCTCAGCGCACCTCCTCACAGAATCACAG
>NW_010316724.1:0-8777 GCF_000700745.2 Antrostomus carolinensis
TCTCTCCCCTGTCCCCTGGGGAGGAGTGAACAAGTGTCTGGGTTTGGCTGCTGGCCCAGTGCCAGCCCAGTGCAACCGCCACAGGGATTCAGGATTGTGTAGCTGGGGGATGGAAACTTTAACCAGCCAATATTATGTCACAGCCCATCTCGTTTGCAATTAAAAGCAGGTATAGAGTGGGAGAGGTGAATTGTTGACGATTCCTCAGACCCTTGAAGTTATTCCTAAGCAGACACTCAAAAAGATTCCTAAGATATGTCACCCTGCCATCAGGCTGGCACAGAGCAGCCCATAATATCCACAGAGAAATAAAGCACCAGCAGAGCTGTTATTTTCATGTGCACCCTACAAACAACTCATGCAAATCCTCCAGTGCCACTCACTGTTTCCTACCTCACGGGTAATTATCACATCCCAAGAACCACACATCATCGGGACAGCACACAGATCCAAAACATCCTGCAAAGCCAGCACTTCCCATGTCTGGACCCTTTCCAGAGACTGGATTCTCAGGGTTTTATAAGCTCTGGGCTCTTGAAAGCCTTTCACAAACTACCAAATAGAAATCCCACTCCAAGACTTCCATCATCATCGCAACAGACCCCGGCAGGGCTGTTGGTGTTCTAGTAGGGCAGCCAGCTTACTTCTTCACACCCTACATACTGGTTTTCCTTCATTTCACACTTAGATGCTTGGTTCAGACCCTAATTATGCTTTGCAGATGATGAAGGCACCTCTGCTTCTGGATATATTATGAAATATTCCCCAGGCCATATCGTAATTGTCTAGGAAACATTGCCATCAGCTTAGCTAATTGAGCTCCTTGTAACTGGGGGAGATGCATCAGCTCACCTCTAACGTGCAGTAACCACAAAACAAGTCGTGAGGCGGCACTTGGAGATAATCAGAAGATAAAGCACCAAAGACTTTTCTCCATGGCACCTCCCATAAAGAGGGAAAAAAGCCTGTTTTGTTCATCCCTGCTTGCAGTGGGGAGCTGCTGCTTTCTTCACAGCAAGCTCCCAGGAGATGCTTTCGCTGCAGCACGCAAAGCAAATCTGAATTAGACATGGCATGCAGCCACCTCTCCTAACTACAGCAGGATCAAAGATAGCGATAATCCTAACGAGGTGGGTGAAAGTCAGCAAATGAATGCTCTGGGGAAGAAATTCAGCTGGATTTGGATGGTTTGAGAGAGAGCAAGCAGGGCTCCCAAGGCTGGATGGACAGAATGCGACTGATCCAAGGCTTCTCAGGGAAAATCATCAAAGCCCAGGTAGGGTAAAGAGTGAGAACTAGATGAGGGAGGAAGGCAAGCAGTGGAGGATGGTGTTCTACCTCCTTTCTCATCTCCTTCTGCAGTTCCTGGCCCTGTAATCTCCATGTAACCGAGCACCATCTTCTGAAAGAGAGAACCTCTCCTGCTTTTCAGATGGCTCACTGCCTCTGAGTGTTTAAAACATTGTTAGGCTCTTGGATTTTATGCTTGACAGCCCTGGAAGGGTATGGGATGGCATTGGCACAGCTGAGACTATGGATCTAGCTCTGGTAGTCCGTGCAAAGACTTCCCATTAACTGCTGGCCTCCAGCTGCAACAGCTCCAGCCCCAACCTCCACAGGACACACTTGTAATAAATAAATAAATAAATAAATAAATAAATAATCTTATTGCTTTGGATAGAGAAAGAAAAGTTAAAACAAGTGCAAAGCAAAAACAGATGAAGAGTACACACTCTTAGCCCACTCATTTATCCTTGCAGACCTGGGAGGACTTCACGTGCCAATCTAGATTGGTTTCACCAAGAGCAGCAAGAGGTCAGAAATGCTCTCCCACAAGCATCTAGAAGCTCAGCCTTTCTCCTACGTGTCCTGCTTGGTGCCTGCTGGGCCTCTCCCCGGAGCTCGGTGTGCAGCAGCTCCCACCGTGACCCTGACAGATGGATTTTCCAGGTGGGCACAGCAAACCTGTCTCTTACCGTGTCAGTGGTGGTGTGGCACATGTGTGCCCTCAGAGGGCTCCCCAGGACCAGTTTCCACACCATTGCTGAAGGTATGATTTCTGTTGAAGTTGCTCAGTGTTGAGTTAAGCACCTGGGAGGAACTAGGAGAGGGTTTTGCAGGGAAACCCAGTGGCTGTTGGTGTTCTCGTAGGGCAGCCAGGCTCCTCCTGGGGTTGCATCTCATGGGGCTGCAGCGCTTTTGGAGGTGGGCTCCAGGAAGGAGGAGAAGGGTGAGATGTTTTCTGTTACTGGTAGAATTGCAAATGTACATGTGCAGGAGCTGTGGGCTGTCATTCAGGGACAGGGAAGGGGTGACAGCCTGGTTTAGGTGATGGGACCACGGGGAGGACAGGGAGCTGCACGTGCAGGGTCAAGCCAGTCCTGCTCCTGTTGTGTGACAGCAGAGAAGCTGCTCACATTAGTGTGGTCTGGCTCGCTTAGCAATGCTGGGGCAGCAGCTGTCTTTATTCCAGAGCTGGAAAAAAAAAAAAATGCAGGAAAATCACGGGTGTGTCACATTGCTTCTGGTGGCCTTTCATCTGGGAAGATCACAAACTGCTTTGTGAATTTGTAATGCCCAAGTGGAGGCTGGTGACGAGTGGTGTCCCTCAGGGGTCGGTGTTGGGGCCAGTGCTCTTCAACATCTTTGTCAGTGACATGGACACTGGGATCGAGGGCACCCTCAGCAAGTTTGCCAATGACACCAAGCTGAGTGGTTCAGTCAACAGGCTGACTGAACTGTGACAGGATGGACAGGACACCATCCAGAGGGACCTGGACAGGCTTGAGAGGTGGGTCTGTGCAAACCTCATGAAGTTCAGCAAGGCCAAATGCAAGGTCCTGCACCTGGGTCAGGTAAAATAAAATAAATTATAAAATAAAATAAAATAAAAATAATTTAAAAATCTTTCCCACCTGCTCCTTCCTCCTCTTCCCTTCTCAGCTGTGTAAGGTCACAAGCCATGACCATGGCTCACCCCACTTTTCTTGTCCAGAAGCATCAGGCCCAAGTGCCATATGAGCACAGCTTGCCAGACTGCTCCAAGGTGTATTTTTGTTGTAAGTAGGTCACAAGTCTGTCCCAGAAAGTCTGAACCATACGGTACTCACAGCAGGTGGCCAGTGCCAGCACCTGCATGATGGCAATGGTAACACTGGACCCTTCAGCAAGTCCCACTGACAAGATCTGGCTGGTGCCAACACTGTCCCTGCTGGAAGAGAGGTTGAGCGAGGCCATAGGATCCACTGTCCTCCTACCCACGCCCAGGTGTTGGGGGAGGAGATGCTTCCCACTGAACTGGGATCTCTCCCAGCTGGACTAACCCTTCCCTCCAGGACAGGGCTGTGCAAATGTGAGACCATGTGACAGCAACGTTCTCACCCACTGCACTGATTTTGGGGGCATCTGAGGGAACTGGGGGTGTTGAGCCTGGAGAAAAGGAGGCTGAGGGGAGACCTTCTGGCTCTGTCCAAGTCCCTGAAAGGAGGGTGGAGAGAGGTGGGGGTGGGTCTGTTCAACCAAGGCCCAAGGGACAGGACAAGAGGAAATGGGCTCCAGTTGTGCCCAGGGCAGTTGAGATGGGATGTGAGGAAGAATTTCTTTGCTGAAAGGGTTCTGAGGCATTGGAAGGGGTTGCCCAGGGCAGTGGTGGAGTCCCCATCCCTGGAGGTGTTCAAAAAATGTGTAGACATGACAGTTTCGGACCTGGTTTAGTGGGCATGGTGGTGTTGGGTTGATGGTCGGACTTGACGATCTTAGAGGTCTTTTCCAACCTTAATGATTCTATGATTCTGGATAGTAAATTCCCATTTTTGACCTCTCAGAAATAGGGCTGCTGGGATGCTGCAGCTCTTTGGGCTGCAAGCGAAACACAGCAGATGACAGGTGGGTATCACAGGGTGTGACAGGGACCTTGGCTCCTGTTTCCAGAGGTGGTAGGGAGAGTTGCAGAGCCTATGAAATCTGTTTCTGAAGGAAATGAAAACACTGTCAGTGCAATTCCTGGGGAAAAACATTGCAAAAACTCTCCTCTTACTTGATCAAAAGTTTGCCTTCTACTTGCTTCTCCTTTATCCATCTCTTAAATTTTTACTGAAAAAGAAGCAATTGCAAACCTTTCCCATCCCCTCTCCCTCTGCCATGACTGAAGAGACCCACTTTCTTCTCCACCTCCAGCCTGTGTCTCTGTTACTGGATGTGGTTTCCAGTAAAATGAATTCCTCAAGTTCCTCGTGATGTCCCCACAGCTGGCCATGGCTCTGGGGACCGACCCAGACCTGACACCGGAGAGAGGAGCCAGCACCCAAACACCCCCGGCAGCTGCCGAGCACAGCGTGGCTGTGAGGGCTGCAGCTGCTCCTCTCTGATGCAGAGAAGAGCCAACAGGAGGAAGAAAAGCTCAGTGAGATGGGGGGAAAAAGGGCTGGAGGAGAGTCCATCCTGCATGCCTGGGGCGAGGATGGCAGCTGCTCTGGTGTCCTCGCTGTCCCCCTTGCAGCATGGCTGTCGGGCTCTGCTGTGCGCCTCACTCGTCCAGCCCCAAGCTTACATGTGGCTCCCGAGCCAGGGTCTTCCCAGCTTGCTCTTCCCCACAGTCTGAGCCAGGACTAGATCCTTGTGCTATGCCAGACAACCAACCTGCCAGGAGAGGGGAGTGTGCGGGGTGCTGGCGGTGCCACACAAGCCCTCACAGGTCCCCTGGCTCTACTGCAAAAGCACCGGGTCAAATACATCTTCTTCTCTTCCTACCATTGTAGGAGCAGGAGGGGAGTTCAACACTACTGGACTAGAGAAGACCCATATCTCTCTTTTCCTCCTGTCCTAATTTTCCCTAGGTGGAGCTATGTTGAACTGAGCTGAAATGGCCAAGTGCCTGCAGGACTGAGGACTTCAGCTGCATGAGCAGTGACTCGGGGTTCTTGTCCCGTCCTGGGGGCACACTGAAGTTCTCCGTCCTCTCCCTCCTCTACCATCTCCTCTAGCTGCTTTTGACTGGCCTGGAGGCCTGGGCCTGCCTAGCTATGGGTGTGCTGAGTCAACCTTCTGGGTCCAGCTGCTGAAGCAGGTCCCATCCCAGATCCCCAGGCTCCAGTGCATGGTCCAGGAGTGGCAAAATCAGGTGGTGAAGAACCGCAGCAGGCCAGCCTTTGGGGACTACTTTGTCTGCTCCCTGCAGGATGGAGAAGAGCACCCTGAAACTGGAGGTGAGGAGAGGTGCTAGCTCGGTAGCCATAAAGAAAGATGCCTTGACCAGAGAAGAAATATGTAATGGCTTCTGGAGATGTCTCTTCTCTTACCCCTCTGAGGAATGTAGAGGGGGTTAGTCACCAGGTCCTCTCAGTTTACAGCCAGCCAGGAGGTTGGGCCTTTGGCCACAAGAATAAGACCAAGATTGCCAACTACCATCATCATCAGCCAGAAGGCTCAGAAAGCCCAGAACCTCTAAAACACTTCAGCTTTCAAAGGTCTGCCCTACTAATTTCTTGGGCGTTTTACTTTTGGGCTCTGCAGCGTTGATGTAGGGGGAGCTGTGATTTCCCTGGGCCCGGTGTTTCCCAGTGATCTGCGTTCTCCTGTCCTTTGCCACAGACGTTCCATGTGGAGCTGTGTTTGGAGGCACAGCCCTGCAGCAGGACGTGGCACAGAAACTGAGGTCCATGGTAAATGAGCTGAGGGACATCACACGATGTAGGAAACCAGAGCTGTCTCTGATGGAGACACAATGGTCACCAGAAGCAACCTACGACTACTGTTAGCCTCTTTCCCCTCACTCTTCACTACTTGGCTGCTTCTGACTTGCCTCATGTAGAGCTAGTTTGGGTCTAGCTGCAGATGTACCACAGCAGATGGACCCGTGAAAGCCCAGGGGTTTTAAATGTACACCATGCCTTGGCAACAGAGAGCTGTGTGACATCCTCTAGACGGCCATGGATTTGAAATGTGTCCCGAGGGGACAGCAGCGTAGGCATTGCTGGTGGAATCCACAGCAGACATAATTTTCTAACCAACTCTTCCCTGTGAGTGACCTGCAGGCACCACAAGCCAGCAGGAAGACAGGACATGAAGCTGAAGTCTTTGTGCTTTGAACCCCTCACCACCTTACACCATGGTGCCCAGGAGCTCAGCTGGAGGCAGAGGGAAGTGGATCACCCAGAAATTTGGAGTTGTGGTAACAGCAGGGTAAAGACAAACCGGTGCTGCAGAGTTGGTCCGAACTGACAGGTCTCGAGGGGTTAGCTGGAGGTGTAACCAACCAGGGATAGACGGCTTCCCTAACGCACGTAACCCTTCCATGGCCTCTGGCAGGTTTTCCTCCCTCCCAGAAGCAGCCAGCAATTGCTATTTCAATTTCACCAGTGGACTAGGTGACTTGTAGGTCTGAACCTGAATGGTGATTCCCACGTGGTGCTACAGATCTCATGTTCCTTAACAAATGGCCAGTTGCACATTACTTCAAAGCCTCTTTGATTCGCCCATGAAGTTTTCCTGTGGTAGCAAAGCCAGGGAGCTTAGACCAGACACATGTTGGAGAGCCACATGCTAGAGAAACAGCTGTGGAGGGGGAACACAAAGAGGGGACTGAACCATGTGTGAGCACATGCATGATGGCCCCAAGCTGCTGTGAAGCAAATGTGAGCAGCTGGCAGAGGACATGCCCTTGTGCAAGGGGGTTCCAGCAGCTGCCTGCTCCTCCAGCAAGCCCTGGCAGGGAGCAGACCTTGCATGGAGGAAAGGTAGGACTTAGCAAGAACACAAGAAAGCTGCTGTGAGCTGGTGCACATTTCTGCAAGGTGCTGCAAAGCGGCTGACCAGTGGGACCTCATGATAAAGTCCATCCAGCAGCCTACATCTAAATGCCACCCTCTGCTCATTTAGAGGGGAGGTCTTCTGCAGCAGTTGCATGCAATGAATCAAGACAAGCCAAGGCAGTGCTCACAGTGGGTGTATCTACAAACTGGTCAGAGCCTGAAATTCTTGCTCCCTAAGACATGGACAGAGGTCATGATCTTTTAGCTGTCTCCTACTTCTTGCTGCTGCTCCTGGTAGGGAAAAGGTTTTTCATAGAATTATAGAATTCCAGACTGGTTTGGGTTGGAAGGGACCTTAAAGCTCATCCAGTCTCAACCCCCCTGCCAGCAGCAGGGACACCTTCCACTAGACCAGGTTGCTCAAAGCCTCATCCAGCCTGGCCAAGAACACTTCCAGGGAGTGTTTTCATCTTTGCTGATCCCATGTCATGTTTACAATAGCTCAGCAGGGTTTCAGCAGCACCTTGAGCTGGAGAAGGTTGGTACCTACAGAAGGAAATAGAGCCTGGCCTGAAGTGGTCACTGTGAATAGACAAGAGAGAAGAAGGATGGGAAGGAAAAAGAGTCGATGATCCTAATTATAAGATAGAAAAGCACTAAAATGACGATTTGTCTAAGCTCAAATGAGAAACGTAGCTGGGAGCTTGAATTTGTATTGAGATCCTCTCCAGCACCTCAGAAAGATGTCACCACTTTTTTCCTAGTAGCCTCCCAGGCTTGGCTTAGTAGGAGTCCCGAGTTTGTTGGAGAAAGAGTGAAAAGAAAGGCCCTGAGGATGCTGGAGTGAAACTCCCTTGGTGTGAGCACCATGGTACGGGTTGCTAACAGGGAAGTACCACCCACCTCAACTCTGAGACACCAGCCAGAGGCTCTCAGTAGAGCCATCCCAAAACTGAACAAGGACACCTCTCCCCACACCGCAGGCCTGAGGGTGGTGTGTCTTCTCTGACCTCTGTGCCGGGGCAATGTCTCATGCTGCTTGGGAAGAGCTGTCTCCCTCCAGGGAAGGATTCTGCTCCCAGCACCTCGGAGGGTGGATGCTGCCCTGGAAGGAGAAGCACCCAGCAGTGCTGCCAAGGTGACCATGGCTGCACAGCTCTGCCCTGGCTCCATGGCCAAGCGAAGGGAACACCAACGCCTGTCACCCTGACTGCTGCCACGCCTGGGGCAGAGGATTTCTCTGGCCTCTTTGGGGATGCGCCACTCACTCATGTCTTCTACAGCGGACAATTTCCTCTCCCAGCCACCATATATTGAAAGTCACTTGAAGTCAATCAGGCCCTTGCTGTGCTGCTTTCGCACGAGAGCTCATGGGCAACAGGTCTGACTCCAGATGGAGCCAAGCAATGCTGAGCTGGGGAAGAAAAAGATGGCTTATAAATAAATACATAGTGTTTATAGAAAAATATATAGAATAAGATATATTAAGAAATAAATAAGTACAAAATATTTAAATAAATAAATCGGCACAGGCGTACAGACAGGTGGGCAAAGAGCTTTGCAAATCCTACCAGAAAAATATCGCTGGAGCAAAGTGCTATCAAACCACAGAGTCACAACCTTCATTTCCTTCTCGTGCAGCTTTCCCCATCTCAAGGCACACGTGTGGAGAAGAAGCCAGCCTCTGCCTTACGGGTGAGCACGCTGCTCAGGAGACACTTATTCCACCCGCAATGGGATGAGTCAGAGTGTTTATACAGTTAAACTGTTAAGGTAATTTTACTCCTCCAACCCACAAAGCTTCTCTAATTAGCCTCCAGCAACTTTAGGTTTGGAGCTATTAAAGTGAATTGGAGATTCATTTCCATGCAATTGCTTGTCCTGGATGTTGGCCATGTTCAACTGGCTTGGGTGTGCCCAGGTATCTCTTAAAGTTAACCACAGGCTCAAGTCCTTACACAGCTTCTCCTACCTGTAGTAACTAGAGGTGATGGCGTTCTTGGGACTGTAAACCACAACGTCCTGCTG
>NW_010316724.1:8809-11079 GCF_000700745.2 Antrostomus carolinensis
GTCCCAGGAAACATGCAGTGACTGGGAAGAGCTTGAAGGCAGCACCAATATGGAATAGAAACCTGAAGGCTCATGTATTTGATCTGGGTGTCTTCAGCGAGAGGTCTTAGTTACCTGGGATGATTCCTTGTGTTTTCCAGGGTTTGTGTTTCCTCTTCCAAGCTCCTCTCCTGGCTCTGTAGCTCCAGGCTGTCATGCAGGTACCAGCAGATTTTCAGCAAGTCAAGGCAAACCAAGGGTTTGCTGCTTTGCTGGAGCCAGGTGGGGTTGGAGCAGCACAGGAGCTGTCCCAGAGAGCCCAGTGCCAGTTTTCTCCCAGCTTAACAAGCAATAGAACAAGAGGAAATGGCCTCAAGTTACACCAGGGGAGGTACAGACTGGATGTCAGGAAATACTTCTTCCCTGGAAGGGTTCTCAGGCACTGGGACGGGCTGCCCAGGGCAGTGGTGGAGTCCCCATCCCTGGTGGTATTTAAAAGATGGGTAGATGGGGTGCTCAGAGATCTGGTTTAGCATAGGACAGGTATGGTTGGACTCTATGATCTCAAAGGTCTTTTCCAACCAGGCAATTCTATGACTCTACGAGTTCAGACTGGGACCAGCAGCAGCCCCCAGCATCACTGGTGTTTCTCCCCATGGGCACCACGCACTGCAACAGAGACAAGCTCTTCCCTCAACAGGGCTGGGATGGAAGGGCTGACGAAGGGGGTTTCTCTCCTTCAGCCCAGAGGAGTTTGCACTTAAGAGCAGCCACGTCAGGCCTGTGGCAGTGGGCACAGAGCTGCCACTGCTCACGTTGCACGGTGGAGTGGGAGAATCATAGAATCACCAAATGTTGTGAGTGGGAAGAGACCCACAAGGATCATCAGTCCAACTCCTGTCCCTGCACAGGACAATCCCAACATTCAGACCATGTCCCTGAGGGCCTTGGCCAAATGCTGCTGGAATCTTGTCAGGCTTGGTGCCATGAGCACCTCCCTGGGGAGCCTGTTCCAGTGCTCCAGAGGGGGCAGATGGGCAATCAGGACATGGTCCTCCCTGCCGTGCACAGCTCCTGTGGTGCCTGCAGGACAACAGTGACACACACTTTGCTTTTCTGTCATAAGCAGGCCTGGAGGCACCTTCTTTAATGAAGGTTTGGGTGGCCCTGTCAAAGCACCTTGTGAATGGATCTGAAGTGACATGGCCAGTTCAAGCACACCCAGACACTAAAGTACTCAGGTCCCATTTGGTCTACACTCAGGGCCAGACATGTTAGACCTCCCCAGACTACGGCAGATCTCAGATTCAGCTCTGGAGATCAATTCTGAGGCCCAACCAGTTCAACATTTAGTTTCAAGTTCCCTAAGGCAGTCCCCAGTGCTGTGGTGCCGTTCAGCTGGTGGGAAGGACTCTGAAGGCAGTCAGGCTGTGTCACTGAATGTCTCGAGAGCTCTGGCATCCAAGCCTTGGTCTGCAACCAAAGCTTGGTTGGTGGGAACAAAAATTCAGATGATCACGAATTTGCCCCCGTTGAACTGCACCTTCCTGCAGCCACTGGCCAGGCACAAATAATTTCTGAGGTGGTGGCAGCCGGCCCCAGGCACATGTGCAGGGCTGAGAGGACTCTGAGCAGTCCAGTTTGTTAATCTGCCCACACGTGCCTCATGTCTCCTCTCCAGGAGCTCCCAGCTGCTTTGGTGCCTGGCAAACGTCCCACATCCACCCCTCCTCCTCCTCCTCCTCTCTCAGCACCTGCTTTCTGCAGTGAGGGAGGGAGCCCACGGCTGCCTGTCCCGGTCCCTGCCAGCTCAATCCTCACACAGTGCAGGTCCTACTCCTCAGACACATCTCCCCACTTGAAAGCAAGAGCCAAAAGGGATCTGCCCCAAGGATGAGCTGTGAGTCAAGCCCCTGTGCCTCCCCTGCCATCCCCATGCTCCCCACACCTCTGGACCTGTGCCAGCCCTCTCGTGCTGTCCCACCAAGACCCCAAAGTCATTCCTGACCATGCTGTTCTCACCCCACATGGGCCCTTTAGGTGAGCAAAAGGCACCCAAGTGCTCGCTCAGACGTGAGCCCTTCCTCCTGCCTGCAGCTGTGCTCCCTGCCTGGACCCCCGGCTGTCCCTCCTGGGTCCCCTCCTCCTGGCCTTGGGGACAGTGGCAGCTGCTGGGGGGGTGGGGAGTGAGGATCTTACAAAGTGACAATATGTGACAGGCTGTCACAGGAAGGAGTGAAAAATCACTCATAGAATCACTGAGGTTGGAAAAGCCCTTTGAGATCATCGAG
>NW_010316725.1:0-825 GCF_000700745.2 Antrostomus carolinensis
GTTTGTTTTTTTTTTTAGGTAATTTTTGTTTAGCCATGGCTAACGAATAATACATGCCGAAATTATTCACGATGACGGGGACGGGCATGGCGATGGTAAGGACACCGGCTAAAGCACAAAGAGCTCCAACCAACATCCCTGACCAAGTCATGGGGTACATATCCCCGTACCCCAACGTCGTCATGGTCACCACAGCCCACCAAAAACCAATAGGGATGTTTTTAAAATAAGTATGCCGACTACCGGTGACGTCATCGGGATCGGCGCCGATCCGTTCGGCGTAATAAATCATAGTGGCGAAAATTAACACCCCTAAAGCTAAAAAAATAACTAAAAGGAGAAATTCGTTAGTACTGGCTCGTAAAGTGTGCCCCAAAACTCTCAACCCCACAAAATGGCGAGTTAATTTAAAAATCCTTAAAATCCGAACGAAACGAACGACGCGTAAAAAACCCAAAACGTCTTTAGCGGCTTTAGAGGAAAGACCCCGTAAACCGACTTCGAGGTAAAAAGGTAAAATAGCCACAAAATCGATGATATTTAAACTATTCTTGATGAAATCTTTCTTATCGGGACAAAAAGTGACTCTCATAAGGAATTCGAAGGTGAACCAGACGACGCAGGTGCCTTCCACGTAGGTGAGGAAGGGTTCGGTCTCCACCTCCACCGCCACCTGCGTCCCCGTCGTCCCGTTCCCCGTCGTGATGGTTTCCGTTTTGTTAATGACTCGATTAAAGGCTTCGTGGGTTTCCAGGCAGAAAGTGGTGATGGAGATGAGGATGAAGAAAAGGGAGGCGAAAGCGACGTACTGAGGGGGGGGTTTAT
>NW_010316726.1:0-2355 GCF_000700745.2 Antrostomus carolinensis
TGTTCTTCTCATAACAAGTCTCACATTGAAACTAAGACACAGCTCTTCTAACTACTGAGAAGAACATTAACTCTATCCTAGCAAAACCAGGACATAGCCCTGTTGGGATTTTGGACAGTGCCATGGATTCAGTAGCCCGTACTCAGCAGTGCTTCCTTTAAATCGTAATTCACTTCTTGTCCTAGGTTTTTCCCATTACTCTGACTGTACATCTTCTCCTGCAGCCTGTGTACACGCAGCCTGACTGACTGCTCAGCGTCGCGAAGGGTCCCTAACCCTGAGGCTCAGCAGCACGACCTGGCTCACATCCACATTGCTTGGGGTTACATCCATCTACAGCACAGTGGCCTTGTTTGTGCTGTGCAGCCATGGGTCTCCTCTCGACTCTGTGGTAGCCCTGTGGCCTTCACATGGGATGGTTTTTTTTCCCTGTTTCCAAGTTCCTGATGGTGAACACAGTGCTACAGTTCACCAAGGCAGCCGTTTCTATTTCATGAACATGACCATGTGTATCTTGGACCCCACAATGTCATGCTGAGAACATCTGAGGGCACTTGAGGGTTCAAAGCCTGATGAATCATGGAAAAATGTTGGAAGGGACTGCTAGAGGTCAGATAGCCCAACCATCTGCTCAAAGCAGGTCTAACTAAAAAGTTGGGTTAATACTGAAGGTCTTGCTCAGCCAAGCTGCAAGTTATCTCCACAGAAGGAGCTTTCACAGACCTTTGTGGGGGCAGTATGTTCTAGTGCTTAATCACTCTCATGGAGAATTTTTTTCATTATTACTGGAGTCCTATCTTGAATGGTGGGTTCCCCAAATCCACGCTGCTCTCTTGGGAGCTCCTGGATATTGTCATGAAGAGGATTCATTAAAAGCAGTTGCAAAACAGAGCCAGGGAGCAGGCTAGCAATTAGGCAGCGTGCACAATTACAAGTCTGGTGCTGAAGCTCACTTCCTGGCCTGACAATGTCACAAATACTTTGCATAAGTGCACATACTTTCCTGAAAGAGGCAGAGATTATTACTGTTTTTCTACCCATGACCCCTACCAGGCCTCTCAAAGGTGGCTGTGAGCCTGGGATGTGGGGATGGACGCCTCGGAAGCTTTGTACCTTTCTGCTGCGTGGGATCGATCACACGTGGGCAACAGAGATTCCTTTTGAAGCCCCTGCTCAGACTTAACAGTGGGAGCACTTCAGAAATCCCAGTGGACGCAGCTGTAGGGGAAAGAACTCGAGCCTAAAGCCTTTCTGTGGAGTCAGCTGCTGTCCTGCCTGCTGAGCTGCCTCCCTGGTGTTGCAGCAACCACCAGGGGCACCACGGGAGGTGCCACTTCCACAGGGATGGGCAAGAAATGGTGACCAGCGTCAAGGCACTGGACCTTGTCTGTACGAAGGCAATGTCCCATGCCTCTCCATCAGCTGAAAAGCAGAGATTTCCTCCAGTGAGCCAACTGAGCCAATTCAGCGTTCTCCTCGGCACTAGCACCAAGATTTCTATTACTCAGCTTGGCAGGTGCTGATAAATTATTCAGTAACCCCAGTTGTAGCCACACCATTCAAAAAAGTACAGAGAAAAAAGGTCCTCTTTCTTCTTAGGGAATGAAATCAAACATCCATCATCCAGTTAAATAACCATTAACAGAGCAAATAATAGAGGGTTAGTTCTTTCAGTCAGGGTGTCACATGGATGCTGCTGGTCTCCTTACAGGAACAAGTTGGATTATGGTTTTTTTTTATTTTTCTGGCAAAGATTGTAAGAGCTTTGGGGATGTCAGTATTTTTCAGGTGTAGCAGGAACTGTATGGCTGTCAACAGGATGCTCGAGATTGAGAACAGGACAGATCTTCACAGACAAGAGCCCAGTGGCCTCATTTTTGACCAAAATGCCTGAACTGGCAGAGGAGAGATGAGATGGGTAATTCCAACAAGAAGAATCTGAGGCTGCCAGCTGGGGATTGCACTGTGAGGCCACCACTGGTGCTCAGAACCACCCATCTTAAGAGCTACAACTTGCAAATTTCTCCTGTCTTGAGGGCTACTGATCTCATTTTCTGATCCACCTTCCCAGCTGTACTTCAGGATGGTAACAAAGAGTGTAATTGTGTTGTTGACAGTACCTGTAAAGTTTCTCACCATAGCTGCTACAATATTTGGAAACTCATTGTGTTGGTTTCACTCCTTTGGCTTGCAGCCAAACACAGTCACTCCCTCACTCTCCCCCCCCCCCACGGGAGTAGGGGAGAGAATTGGAAGGGTACAAGGAAGAAAACTCGTGGGTTGAGATAAAAACAATTTACTAATTAAAATAAAATAGTAACAGGAATAACAAAATATACAAATGAGTGATGCACA
>NW_010316727.1:0-464 GCF_000700745.2 Antrostomus carolinensis
AGAGTCATGGAAGCAGAAGACAGGGAGGGGGAAGCCTTATCTAGCTATGACAGGCATGAGCTTACAAAGCAGCTGGGAAGAGAGGAGGATCTGTGCACTCCCAGAGAATCGTGAAGAGTCACTGTGTCTGTGAAATGGGGAAGGTTGCAGCTTTTCCTCTGCCCTGTGTATATACCAGCTCCTTAATAAATGTGTCCGTAACTCACATCCCCATGAGGAGGGTATGAAATGCCAGTTTGGTACATGATTAAGTCTTTTGCGAAATTGGGGCCTTAGGTCATTTGAATTGGATTGCTGCTCTGTCTGACTTGTGCATTTTCTTTTTGGGAAGGTGACGCCTTCACCTACGAGGACGTCACTCAAAATGCTTTGCAGTATGTGCATGATGGATCGTCGGCAGCAGAGGACAGCATGGACATCTCTGTCACTGACAGTGTCACCACGGTGACCACAGTGCTGAGGGT
>NW_010316728.1:0-1026 GCF_000700745.2 Antrostomus carolinensis
TTGGGGTTGTCCCAACCCAGGTGCAGGACCTAGCTGGATACCTTCACTTTCTCTGATGAGAATAAAAGGAATACTCAGTAGCAGCCTCATCTGAACTTCATACAAGAAACTCGGGTTACGGAGGTAAAATAAAGAAGCCGTGTGCTGTCACTGTAAATGCCCCTGGTACTGAAACCACCAACCTCTGCTGTGTCCAGAGAATGTGAAGCTGGAGGCAGCTCCCTTTGCTCTACATGTGCCAGCAGTGTAGAGTTTAGAGGAAAGTGGCTTTCACACGTCAAAGGCATGTGAAGAGCACACAAAAGCAGTGGTGGACAGCAGAACCAGGGTGTGGGGATGGTAACATTGAAAATCCACATGTAAAGCCAGCAGGTCTCCCTGGGACAGGAGGAGACATATCCTTCAAAAAAAAACCCCAGACAAGACCAGTAATGTCACACACAGAGCCAAAGCCAATGTTTTGGTGCCAGGACAGGATGTCAGTTTGGCAGAACCCCAACATTTCTCACAAAGAGAAGCAGGAGATTAAGGACTTGGCGAGGAGCTAGCAAAGCACAACAGCCCAGAGCGTACCCAGAGCCAGGAGGAGAGCAGGCTGCCCGGGCACAGGCAAGCTCTGACACGTGGATGTCTCACACTTGGTTATTGTTAAGCTGTGTGATGGCACGGGCTGGTTGGCGCTGCTCAGGAATCGATGAGTTGGGCTCCAAGTCTTCAAGGTAGAGGCACAAGGACCAGCCAGAATGACAGCAGCATTGAGTAGATCCCTTCACTGGCTCAGCTCTGGGCTGTGGTGCTTTCTCTCTCCTCAGATGAGCACCTGGGTTTTGGCCAGTGGTGCTGGGCACTTCCAGGAGCAGCAAGTCCTCAAGAGAGACTTTGAACGTGTGTTTGTGCTGCTACGTTCATTCACTCACAGCCTTCTGTCTCTGTAGACCTGCTGATTCCAGCCTCTCTCCAGATTTCCTAGACTGCTATAACAGATGATGCATTAAAATCACAGAATCATTTGGTTGGAAAGACCTT
>NW_010316729.1:0-1438 GCF_000700745.2 Antrostomus carolinensis
CCGAGGT
The DNA here is from genome assembly GCF_000700745.2 of Antrostomus carolinensis. Taxonomy (NCBI): domain Eukaryota; kingdom Metazoa; phylum Chordata; class Aves; order Caprimulgiformes; family Caprimulgidae; genus Antrostomus; species Antrostomus carolinensis. The sequence continues at coordinate 8 of NW_010316729.1, forward strand.
AAGTATCTGGCATTCATTCCAACATAACCTTAAGGACACTTGAGGTACATCATTCAATACTGACTTGGATAGAAAAATAGTCTTCATGCACTAGCAGCTATTCCTACAACTTTCTATCTTAACTGTTGTCAATGTTTTTCCCAACCCTGAAGACACAAAAAATGCAAATTAAATACAGGCAGTTTCATGTTCTTGTTAGTGTGACTGTAAATATGCAGCAAGTAGGATGAGTATGGAAAAAAGAATGGAGAAACAGAACTTTACCTACAATAGTTATTCCTTACCAAGTACCCTGTGCGTCACTAAGTCCTATCATGTGAGCAGAAAAACTTGTATGATATGTAAAAAAAAAAAAAGTGCAATTGAGAAGTAAATTAACAGAACAATATCTTTTATTGTTTCCCTTTTTACAACAGCTGACACAGAGCTCATAGCCAGAGGTAAAGAGGTTTGTTTTGTTTTGCTTCGTTTTAAATCGAGTTTAGCATAGTAACTATGTTTTGCCACCCACATTACACAGTATTTGGAACATAACCCAAACTACATATAATACATACATAGGCACTTTCCAAGAAGAACCTTTCAACAATATAGCTCAATAAGTCTGTTGCTTCCAAATATGCCCCCCCACCCCCAAGTCTGTAATTTAAAAACTGAACAACTGTGTATTTCCATCCTCCTCATCCCAAGGAGAAACTGTTTATTCCTCAGGGAAGATTCTGTACCGACTGTTCCATATAAATTTCACATCAGATTACTACTTTCTGTAAACAAAAATAATGCAAATCTCCAGATGATTCGTTATTTAACAAGACCTTTGGAATGTTTTGTTGTTTTTTTTTAAACAACCAACCAGTTAAGCAAGCATTACTTATGAAATACTAAAGGCCAGGGGGGAAAAACAAACAAACAAAACAAAACAAAACCAATTATTTTTCTACCTGTTACAAAACCAGACATCAGATAAAGCAGCACATTCTTAATGCTCCCTGAACGTGCGGCCTCAACTAGGGACCTTTCTCTTTAAATTACAGTTCACAACACGCTAGATCAGGAATTCCGGGGGGAAGCACACACTCTTGGAAAAATTCCCTTAAACTTTACATGACGTCACTTCTGTCCCTGCAACATTTCCTAAACTTTTGAGTCTTTTCCAAAACGGACTTTTCAGGATTTCCACTCATTCCCTCCGAAAAGAGACGGACAGACTTGGAAATAAAAATTTGCCCAAGATGGCGAAAGGCTCGTTGTTTAGAGGGCAGAAAAATGGAGGATATTGTAATATACACAAAGGGATAAATTTCAACAACTCGGCCCAGGGCGGCAGCTGCTTGTTTCTCTTTAAAAGGAAGCGACACGCACAAAAGACGAAGGCGGTGGGGCCCGCAGCGAGCCGGCTGCGCGGAACGGGCTCCCGGTCCGCCCCACACC
>NW_010316730.1:0-2010 GCF_000700745.2 Antrostomus carolinensis
GGAGGTGCCCTTGCCCCAGCACCCCCAGCACTGCCAGGGGACATCGGCATGAGCTCTGGTGCTGACTGGCACGAGGCACCCATGGGATGCACAAGCCAGCAGCTTCACTACCTATTCACCCCACTCCCCCTGTCCCATCGCACACCCAGGCTGGGGGTGCCAGGCACACCCTTGGGGACCCTGGGCTGCACACCACCACCGTGCCCACCCTCCTGTCTGCCCAGGTGCAAGCACCAGCACCCCAGTGCCTCCAGCCACTGCCACTCTCCAGTGAGATCCCAGCACTGTGGCATCACGTCCGCAGGACCCGTGTGTGCAGGGTGGCACCGCACTGTGCCCCAGCCCCTCCAGCCGACCCTTTTCCCACACAGCAGCAGCAAATCCATCTCCTTAAAAAGTGGGGAGCGGCTCTGTGGGCGCTGGGGGCTGCAGGGAGCAGGCTGGGCCGGGACAGGCTTTGCTCTTATTGGAGCTCTTCCCATCCCCGTCGCCATGCGCTGCTAATCTACTCTTGCAAATGGCTAATTTTGAAAATCCTCTTATCAGAATTAGGTCCTCAACATCCATATTTATTTACTTTTCATTTTCATAATCTTTCTGTTCCTCTGTGCATCTGGGGTTGTTCACGGGCTCCTCACTCCATTCCCGAGCATCCCTGTGAAGGATAAGGCCTGGGATGTCCCACCATGCCATGTCATCCCACAGCCATGCTCTGGCACGTGTCCCTTCCATGGCACATGTGTTCCTCGCACCCTCAGCTGTGCCGTTAACACCAGCAGCGCCGGTGCCTGCTCCCCACAGGGGCACCCTCCCAGCCCCCAGCCCTTTGCACAGCCCAGACCCCCTCCAGCACCCGGGTCCTGGCCGCATCCTGCTCGCAGGGCAATGCATTATGGATTGTTTACTCGTCAGCACCTTCCCTGTTTGTAACTCAATTAGGCAGACGGCGGTTTTGCTAATACAATGGTGTTTAATATTCGACTTCCTTAAATACCACAAATGGATGGGGAGGCAGTGTGCGGGCGATCCATTATACATGAGCTCAAATACCTATTTAAATATTTGATGGGAGTTTAGAAAATCTCGGGGCTGGCCTTGCCCACAGCTGCCAGGGCTGGGCAGGAGGTCGGACACGGCACAGGCAGGGGCTCTGCCAGATCTGGTGATGGGTGGGAACTTCTTCGCCTTGGCTGGCCCAGCTGGACGTGGCACTTGGGGCATGTGGTGAGGTGACAGCAGTGCCAGGGTGGTGCCATCCCCAGGGAAGTGACAGCTACAGCCCACAGAGCTCGAGTACTGCTACACACTGGGTGATGCCTTCCCTCTACCTGCACCCCAATCCAATTTTTTTTGGAAGAAAGTCCTGGCACAATGTCTGCAGCACGTGGCTAAGCCACAACCATGGCACGCTGGAGAAGAGAATTAATTTTTAATTCCATCTTAATTACTCTGGGTAATAATCCATTTACAGCAACCGGTGGGGCCAGTGGTTCCGGCATTCCCACGGGGCTGTGGCAGTGGTGGGATACCCGGGTGCTGAGCATGCTGTGCTGGGGACACTAGGCCAGGCACCATGCTCCCTTCCTCAAAGCCCCCAAGTCCTGCAGCTTCCCACACGCTCTGGCCCCTTGTGTCACCCCAGCAGGTGGTCAGGGGTCCCAGGTGTCCCCACAGGCACGGGCTGGGCTGGCACAGCACCGGCTGCAGCGGGGCTCCATTGGCTGTGGAGCAGGATCTGGCTCATCCACCCCCTCAGCTCCTCCTCAGCAAGAGGGAGAGGGAGCGGAATTGAAAGTGATCTCCCCAATCTGTATTAATTAGAGTCTATTAACTCGTCAGCGCGCCCTGCCGCTTCCAAACTGACGGCCCGGCTATGCCAGCCCACAGCGCAGGAGGGACACGCAGGGTGACACCACGCGGCCTCAGCATGGCACCCGTGTGGCACTGTGTGTCACGAGCACATGGCAAGAGACCGGGTGAAGCCAGGGCAGGACCGAGCACCCCTGGGTG
>NW_010316731.1:0-3338 GCF_000700745.2 Antrostomus carolinensis
CGCTTGTGGTAGTACAGACAGGATGAGATCTTCAGGAGGAATCAAAACTAAGAAGGTCATTATTTCTAGCAAACAGATACTTGGGTTTCTTGTATCTGTCCTGACTAGCAAAGGAAGAAGATAGAGGAAAATACGACATCTAAACTGTCTGCTTTCATACCTCGTAATGTGGCAGCAGCTGACTTTCTGTAAAACATCTGTCGTTCTCATTGTGGGTGTAACTGGCCTAGTCATCAGCACTGATGGTATGTCTTGCTGGAGCTCCTGCACTGCAGCTCCCTTCCCCTCCTCCTCTCCGCTGTCCCCCCGCACAGCTGTGTGTAATTCAGGGTGGGACTGGTGTGGTGTTTGGGGCAGGCTGGTAAGCTGTATTTTTCAGAGAACAGGCACAGACCATGAGTGATTTTAAAAAAAGAAGAAAACCAAACTGACCCTGCCTATGTACAGTTCTGTCTGATGCCTCCTGCACTGGCTGGTGAAGTGTTGTGGGGGCTGAGGACTCTGCTAGGAATGTCCATTTTGTCTGGTTGCGTGCCCCCTGCCCTTCCTCTTTTCCCAAAGCATTTCCCACATCGCTGCTCCAGACCCATGCCTGCATGTCTGCCTGCCCCCTTCCCTCCCAGCACCCTCGAAGGAGCCGAAGCCGAGACTGCCCAGAAGGCTCCTGCCTGTGGTTATCGAATTGATGACAACAGTTCTCCAGTGAGCCAGGGAGGGTGGGAGCAGGCAGCTGCAGGAGGGCTCCAGATGTTCCAGGGCACCACACCGCAGCCCTGCCCTGGGATGCCCAGCCGGCTCGCACCGCCGGCAGCTGGAAGATGCCGCTCGGGCGTGAGTCCCTGAAGTAACAGGCCTGGCAGAAATGAGCTTTGGCATGATTTTTTTAAGGCACAAACTTTCTGAATGCAAAATTTGTCTCCTCCTCGTGCCTCAGCGATTTTGCAGTTCTTTCTGTTCGGCTGGTTTGCTCCTCATGGCTTTTAGTGGATGCTGTTGCTGACAAGAAGGACTAAAAGCAAAAGAAAAGTCTGACTTTTGTACTTGCCCGGGGTGACTTGTGGCTTCTGCTTTGGCTGTGCTAGTTCAGAGCAAAAATTCAACTGAATTCCTATCGGCTATTATCTTTCTCTGCTGAAAAAAAGCAGCAGGGAGTCTGCTCTGGGACTTGGGAATGTTTCCCTATTGCTATTGCTTGTTTGTTGGATCGTTAGAAATATGTTGCAAAACCACAGAAGAAAGATGGACTTAGTTTATGTTGGTGCTTTTTCTCAACTACATACACGTCTGCAAGATCAAAACCAACACAAAATGACACTGACCTTGAAAACTATGTAGTAAATGTCTTGATTTCTTTTTTAAAAAAATTAAAATTAAAGGCATTTTATATCCAGAACTTCTGTTTTTAGCTTTAATGAAAAAGATCTGGAAGAGAGGCATACAGGCAACCCTCTCCTCAGTTCATTGCTTGGAACAGCTTTCTGGCAAGGTTAGGTGGGGATGAAAAAGCCTACTTGGTGTTAAGATGTTGCTTCAGTGTTTAAGAGGGACGTTAGGTGATACAGTAGCTGAGATGGAGCTACAAGGAACCTCTGGACTCATTTGACTTTGTTTCAAATTTGCAGGTATTTGAGGGGAAAAAAGGACGTTGGAAATAAAGACGAGAAATGTGAATCTGCAGAAACTTGCATTGCTGAAGGCCAAGGAAAGAGACAACTGAAGCAGTTACTCAGTGCAGAAAGCTGTAAAGTCCGTATATCAAAGTAGCCAGGGTTATACTGTGGATGGCCAATTAACTGTGACACGTAGCGGTGATTAAGGTGTTGAAAAGTGTGATTTGGGGAGATGCATGGGAACCTGGGGCTTGTAGGTGTCCGTGTACTACAGTTTGGCTGTGAGCTTTTCAGTTCTTGACCTGGATACCTGAAAGAGAGGCTAATTTGTGAGATTCAGATAACAACAGCAGAAGTAGTTGAAGCAGCTGGTTTATGAGGAAAGATTTAAAACATTAAATGTATATTGCTTTGACAGGTGTTTGGAAGAGGAGGTGGAAGTGATAGGATCAGAACAGTTTATAGTAAGCTCACACTAATATTATTGAGGCTTCTTTCTCGGTTTCATATGATGTATATAATGTAATTTTCAGTATCAGTACTGGAATAGAGTCTGCGAAAACTTTGGTTTCAGCTGTGGTTCTTGTAACACACAGATAATGAATGTCATTGTACTTGCAGCAAGATCACTTCAGAGCTTTGTGCTTGGAATAAAATTATTGTTATTGTGAAGGGGATTATGATTCTTAAGCTATCATAATGTTATTCCTTTTTTAAACTGATAATGTCCTTTGAAAATACCTTTTCTCTTTCTGCCCCAAGTAATGCTCACAGGTTAGAGAAGAGTAAAAAAGAATCAGTGTAAAGTAGAGAGGAGCTGATGATGATCAGCTAAGAATATCCAAGGGGAAAAGACAACGTTGGCAACTGTACAGGTAGGAAGGGGACTTTTTTATGGTGTAGTATGAAAATTAACCACTGTCAGTAATCAGGTTACAGAACTTCTTGGAACCAACAGACTTAGATAACTGGAAATCCAGATTTCACAGAGGAGAAGTTTGACATCTTGACACCGATTTTTGTTGAGTCATAACATCATGAGGAAATGTCTGAAAACATTAAAGTAATTAAGAAAGAGTAAAGGGGAGGAAATAAAAACTATGCACTGGAGGTCCTGGTACCATACATATTTAAAAATATAGAAAAGCTCTTGTAGGATTCCATAGTTAAAGAGTGGAAGGATACAGATATGATTTAACCCTGGTAGGTAGGATTTTATGAAAAGCAGATATAGTCAGACAAACCTGATTTCATTCTTTAAGATGAAAAAAAAAATTGAAAGTAAATAGAGACATTTTGCAAGTAATTGGATATTTAATTAATTGTATTTATTTAAAAAATTGTATCACAAAATATGTGAAATTAAAGGGTTGACTCAAAGTAGTTGCTAATGGAGAATTAGTGTCAGAGGATAGATTTATTTTTTCTTTGCAAAAAGCTATGAGAGAGGAAGCTTCTAATGATTTAAATCCATGATCCAGAAGCATGTTATGTGTCTAGGAACATGGACTTACAGGACAGGTGAATGCATACTGGAAATGAGGACTTGGAAAATGGTCTAGAGTTCAGAGTAGACAAGTGTGGTGGTTTAACCACAGGTAGACCATGTGGTCCTGCACTCACTCCCCCCTTCCTGGTGAGATGGGAAGGGAATCACAACAGAGGGGCCATGGATTAGGATGGGGACAGCTCACTTGCCAGTTATGGTCATGGGCAAAACAGACCCAA
>NW_010316732.1:0-909 GCF_000700745.2 Antrostomus carolinensis
TGTGAACCACCTCAAAATTGGTGTGAACGACCTCAAAACTGGTGTGAACCACCCCAAAATAGGTGTGAACCACCCCAAAATTGGTGTGAGCCACCCCAAATTGGTCTGAACCACCCCAAAATTGGTGTGGACCACCTCAAAATTGGTGTGAACCGCCTCAAAATTGGTGTGAACCACCTCAAAATTGGTGTGAACCACCCCAAAATTGGTGTGAGCCACCCCAAATTGGTCTGAACCACCCCAAAATTGGTGTGGACCACCTCAAAATTGGTGTGAACCGCCTCAAAATTGGTGTGAACCACCTCAAAATAGGTGTGAACCACCTCAAAATTGGTGTGAACCACCCCAAAATTGGTGTGAACCACCCCAAATTGGTGTGAACCACCCCAAACCTTCACCAATCCCACCAATCCCACCCCAAAAGTGTTTCCATGATCGAACCGGGGCCGGTCAAGACGGAATTTGAGTCCAAGTTGATGGAAGAAGTCTCCAGGTCGGAGTTTCCCGGCGCCGATCCCGTCACCGTTGGGTATTTTAAAGATGTTTATTTACCAGCTTCTCAAGAAATCTTCTCCACTTTGGGACAAAGCCCCATGGACGTGGCTCAGGTGGGTGGTCAATCAACTTGGGGTGGGGTTTGGAGGTCGTTCCTAACACCATTGGGTTCCTTCTCCACCATTTTGAGGTCGTTCTTGACCCCATTGAGTTCTTCCACCCCATTTTGAGGCCATTCTTGACCCCATTGAGTTCCTCCACCCCATTTTGAGGCCGTTCTTGACCCCATTGAGTTCCTCCACCCCATTCTTGACCCCACTGAGTTCCTCCACCCCATTTTGAGGCCATTCTTGACCCCATTGAGTTCCTCCACCCCATTTTTTACCTCATTGAGTTCCTCCACCCCATTTTGAG
>NW_010316733.1:0-7581 GCF_000700745.2 Antrostomus carolinensis
TTGCGCATAAACGCATCTGCAAAGGCAAAGGTCCCTTTTCCCTGCCAGGTTCTGTTGTAGTGGACAGGTGAACCTCCTGAGAAAGGTGGAGACTTTGTCTTCTGAGCAACAGGGATTTGTTTTAGAAACATCAAGGTGAGCTGAGCTGTGCAACATTAAACATTTCAGTGGACACAGAAATTTTAAGTACTGAAGACGTGAAGGCTCTTGATGGATGACTGACACTTCTTTGGATCAGCCTGTTGCTTTTACACTGTAAAATATTCACCACCCTAAAACATCCAGCTCCCTGCGTTTCTAATAGTACAGAACCAACGAGAGGGGATCTGGTCAATGTCTATAAATACCTGAAGTGCAGGGGCCAAATGGATGGGGCCGGGCTCTATTCGGTGGTGCCCAGTGACAGGACAAGGGGCAACGGGCACAAACTGGAACACCAGAAGTTCCAGACAAACTTAAGGAAAAACTTATTTACTATGAGGGTGCCGGAGCCCTGGGACAGGCTGTCCAGAGAGGTTGTGGGGTCTCCATCTCTGGAGATGTTCAACACCCACCTGGACACTTTCCTGTGCAACCTGCTGTAGGGAACCTGCTTTGGCAGAGGGATTGGACTGGATGATCTCTGAGGTCCCTTCTAACCCCCACCATTCTGTGATTCTGTGATATTGTTTAGAACAATGCAGGATGCGTACGCCTCAAACCTAACCACAGTGCTCTGAGGTGGAGGGCAGGAGGTGTAACCACTTACACCAGCCAGCGCCAACCCCTCGGAGCACTTTGTTTCCCTTTCCCAGCCGTCTCCTGGGGACTGGGTTTGCTTTCGAAAAGCTCCTTTGAGAAACTGGTGGAGGATGGCAGGTATTTTGAGAGAGGTCAGTGTTGTAGGGGATTTGTTGCAGGAGGTGGGGATCTTTTTGGTCTGCAGCTATGGAAAATAATGAGGTCAAACTGTTCAGAATCCTGAAGGATGTCAAGGCAGCACATTGACTGAGGTCACAGTGAGTTTTAGCTAAAACCTCTGAGTTTCAGTGAAAGTGGTGATCAGTTGCTGACCTCTTCGCAGGAGCAAAAAAACTGATGCTTCTTTATGTATCTTACATTGCTTGAATTTCCCAGTTTTACCTGGTTGTGCTTTACAAGCTGACAAAGAGTGGACTTGTAAGTTCTCATACAATTATTCTTCGAATGAGTGATGTAAGGTTTGAAGGTATTGCCTTTCTGAAGTCTCTTGTGTATATGCATAGAAGGAGTTATTGCTCTCCTGGAGGTACAGCCTCGCTCTTTACTGCTGAGCCCCTCAGAGCTCCCCTGATGCCTCTGACAAATTATCGATGGGGAAGCGTCAACATTTACCTTTCCTTGGCATAAGTTAGCAAAGCTGCCTTTGTTTTTGCATTAGGAGGAGGAGCAGGATGGACGTTCTGAGGCCCACCCTGATAAGGATTGGGGGGCGAGTATACAGGAAGAATCTCATTCAAGAGCAGGTCTACCAGCACGAGGAGGAGGAGGAGAATTTCTGTGCAGGTAAAGAGTGCTGTGCGAGGGGTGACTGTGGTGCTGTCAGGATGTGCTATGGGTGAAGACATCAACACGGGGGATCTAGGGAGCTCTTGGTGTCCTCTCTGGTGACTTTATGTGCTCAAGGACCTGCCCATGAGGTGTTCAAGAGGGAGAAAAATGTTTCACGTTGATCTTTGATGATCCTGCTGACCAAAGAGTGAACATAATCCCAGTTACCTAATGTGGGTTTGGGTGACTGTGCTGCTGACTCTTGGTTATGTTTTGCACTGTGAAAGATCTCCAGTAAAGAGGGAAAAAAATGAGCCCCACAGATCCGTTTTCCCCAGGTTCCTGAGGTGCCTTTCTTTTTGACAGTATGATTCTTTGCAGGTACAGCAGGAGTGGAAGCTGCTCACTAAAGACCCTCTGTCTTTGCAATGTTTGCCTCTTGAAGAACTGGCCTCTTATAATGTGGCTTTTGGAAGGTGTTAGCTATTTTGGGGGCGAAATTCTTCCTGTTCTGATGTATTTTACTTTATCTTTCTGCCTGTGTGTTTGCTGTAGTTCTGCATGAGGTGTGGGCACAGAAAAGCTCAGCTGTTATTTCTCAAATGGAAAGGGTTGTGGCTGTTGTGTCCTGTTTCCCTCTCCACCCTGCCTTTCAGTGGATTGAACAAAGCTTTAATAAGCTGTTTGCCACCCAAATTCGTCACTGTATGTGTTGGAGAGGAGATAGAAACCATTGTCTTTTTCTGGAAGTCATGTTTGGTCCTAACAGGCACAACTGAATGGCCCACAGGTGAAAGGTGCATCTCTTCCTCCATGCCAAGGGTGTGAGAATTTTTCTGTTTTACAAAACACTCTACTTGAACCTCTGAACCAAAACTATCCTCACCTTTAATTGTATTCTTCTGCAACTCTAAATTCCCACTCAGGTCTCTGAATGGGCTGGTGCCTTCCACCCTGCCAGGAGAAGAAACAGTTCCCACTGAGGAGATGCACAATTTCCAGCTGAGAGAAAACCTGGGCTGTAACTACTGGTTTCCTACACCTCCCAGCTTGGTGGATTTAGAAGCAGTCATTATGTTTTCCAGAGCTGGTAGTAAGGTGAAATAAAAGGCAGTTAGCTGCAACAGAGAGGAGTCTGTTTCTTCCTTTATTTTACCTTGGGAGAAGGTGGCTGTGAGACTCTTGTCCTACATGAAGCGCTGACAAACTTTACAGAGGTTGTACAAAGTCTGTTGGGTTTTTTTCTGGCAGGCCCTGGTGACTGTGCAGATGAACCCTGTGATGCCTTTGTGGTGGAAGAGACTGAGAAAGGCTTCCAGTGCAGAATGGAGGTTCCCAGTCCATTTTACAAGTGAGCTTGTGTGTTTCTGGTTTATTTGAGTTGCTGCTGGGAAGTGGTTGAGCACAGAGTATTTTTTTTACGTCGGGATAAGCACCGGATCTCCGAAATGTATTCTGTTTTGTGGATGTGGATTTTAGCATTTAAGAAGGGAAAATTGGCAATGCCTTTTTAGTGCAGTTGTGCCACGCTTGACTCCTGGCCCTCCCTGTGACAGAGACAGCAGGTGGTGCTTTCTTGCTGGCAGGAGAATTTTTGAGCATCTCTTCCCTTGAACATAAAAGCGTTAGGGAGGGTGGAAGAAGGGGAGGAAGAACTGGGATGAGCTGCCTGGCAGGGGGAGTTTGTGAGAGCTTTGAGAGAAAGCACACATGACTGGAGTTGGCTATTGACTCAAATCTGGTGTTTACTGTGAAGCCTTTAGTGTTCAAAGCTTTATCTCGTTATTTTTGACAGTTTTATTGGTTGAATGGTTTACTGAACTGTAGAGAAAGAAAGGTGTTCTGTTGTGTGTTTGGATGCTGGCAAATGACTACCTTGAGCAAAGCAAAAAGCAGAAAAACTGCCCTTAGTTCTTTGTCAGCTGGGGTAATGATAAAAGAGGATAAGTCAGCTGACAATCTGCGGCAGAATGTGCTGGGCAGAGCTGTCATGGACTAACTGACTTATTCCAGCTTAAGCCAGTTGTGAGCCCTGGCTCAACATCATCCTGTGGTCCTAGGCTGGTCACACACGGAGTCCTGGGAGTGTCCTCTGTGCCTGGACTGGGTCCTGTGCGTGGAGCTGAATGTGTGCGTCCCTCTAGCGTGGAGATGCCAGATCTGGGGGGACACAGCTGCCTGTGGCGCGGTTAATCTGCTGGCTGGACACACTTGATGGAAGGTGGCCCAGCAACACTGTGTGAGTGACTCTCTTGCACTTTTATGCCTCCAGGTACATCATTGGGAAGAAAGGGGAAACCAAGAAGAGGCTAGAAACAGAGACTCGAACCTCCATCAGCATCCCCAAGCCTGGAGTGGAAGGAGAAATTGGTGAGCTTTAACATGCACAAAGTGGGTGTTCTCTCACACAGACACAGTCTGAGTGGGGACGGGGCATAGGAGGTGTTTTTCCTTTAATTCCTGCTTTTGACATGACACTGACTCCCTTTATGGACTTTGAAAAATCACTTCACTTTTCTTCTGAGTTTATTGTCCCTGTCTATAAATGCTTGTAAAGCAGTATAAGGTTTTTTGGGAAAAAAAAAAAATCCGTTTTAAGTCTATGGCTAGTCTCACTGAAGTCGCTTCTAGGCCTCAAATGACTGACTTGAGGACTTTAGGCCTGAATGTGGTATGGGGGGGGATGTTTTGTTTTGTTTGGTTGTTTTTTTTAAGTTAATACCATTTCCATTAATGAGGAGCTGTAACATACATCCAGAAAAAACTTGTGTGTTGTATATTTATGCACGAAATGAACTTCAGCATCTGCTTTAACATGAGCAGTGTGCTGATGACGTTGCTGCCATTCTGGTGTTGTCACTTGATCCTGATAGTGTGAGCAGGCTTTCTTGTACCTTATGTTCCCTCTCATCACTTCCAGTGACTTAAAAAGAAAGGAGGCGTTGCTCTTAAAGGCTGGGCTGTGCTGTTTTCTGCCTGAGTGGATGTCCAGAGGGCACCTTACGCACGATCCGGTGATCATCGGCGCGGTGTATAGTTATGTTTGTGACAGCTGTGAGGACTAAGTAACAGGGGATCCAACTGTTGTGCTCCACAGGAACGTGGTAGTACTTCTCAAGAAGTGGGTCTTGACTTCTTCCTAAGAACTGTGAAGGACTATTAGGAAGGTTGAGAGATGTTGAAAACATGTAATAATAGGAAGTCAAGAAAATTTTGCTCCTTACAGTTCTTTCCTTTCAAGCTCAAGTGTTCTCTGTTTGGTGCCTTGAAGTGCATGCACAAACGATATAGGCCATCTTGATCTTTGATAGATTTTCTTTTCTTTTTCACTTTGACTGCCTTTATGAAAACTTGAAATAATGCTCTAGAAATCTGAAGAGCCGTTGAAGTGATAGACTCTTAGTTATTGTTTTTTAGACACTCAGAGCTGACTTTCTTGAGAGCAGAAGGATACGTTTGATGGCATCATCCTGTCTTTACAGAGGAAAGCACAGCCGTGTCAGGCATTTTAAGTCAAGCGGGGAGTCTGGCAAGATTTCTCTGTGCATGGTTGGGGGTTTTAATTCCTGGGGCTTCTTCAGTGAGCCCGGGGCTAACAGCAGAGAGGTGCTGTTGTGCAGGTTTTTCTAATTCTCTCCTGGCATCTCCTGGATGAAGCATTCTTACCTTCACAATATCCTCCGATACTGATATTTTAAAGTGCGTGGATAAATATTGTGTAAAACCACAATCCGTTCAGTTACTCTTTGTTTTGCACGGGTGTGGGTGTCAATAGTCTCACTGTAGCTTCACAGAAACCAGACAGGTATTACTTTGTTTCCTTGTAGTGATTACAGGGCAGCATCGCAGCGGTGTCATCTCTGCCCGAACGCGGATTGATGTTCTCCTGGACAGCTTCCGTAAGAAGCAGCCCTTTACACACTTCCTGTCCTTTGCTCTCAACCAGCCTGCCATCCAGGAGAAGTTCCTGCAGTTCAAGGAGGAAGTGTTGGAGAAATGCTCAAAGGTAAGGATCCACTTAAGAATTACAACCAAGTGGAAGCCCTTCACCAGAGTGCCTTTTCATTTATTGAGATAGCTTTTTGGTGTTTATCTTGAAGGCCTTATTCTATTTTATTTCTTAGGAATGTATTTTTAACAGGCTTTTTACTTAAGTTGATGGATCTGCTGTGAATTTGTTGAGAGCTGTTGTGAAATCTTCTGGAATGTGGAATGGCTAGCTTAGTAAATTGTTAATAAAATATTTTGTTCTCCTTAGAGATTTTCCTAGGTGGGAGGATATGTAAAATTCAGAAGAGGGTTGGAGGTGTTTTTGTGGGGTTTTGTTTGTTTGTTTGCTTGTTTCTAATAGGAAAGCCACTAAATAATGTAGTGGACCTTTTTTACGTTCTATACAATTTCTACATAACCATGAAACCAGGTAGGAATTCACGAGTTTGCTGCTGCTTCTATTTTGCTTTTCTTTTGGTTACTTACAGTAAAGGAAGATGGGTGTCATTACTGGAGCTGAGCGAGAAATGACTTGGTAGCACATGCCATCCTGCAAATCTAATCGCTTCCCTTCTTCCCCATGAGACTCTGTGCTGGCAGTCCCTCCTCCTTGCCTTCAGATCTTCAGCACATTGAAAGCAGCAGGAAATAGGCACAGAGAAATGAGGAACAGAGTGAAGTAAAAGCTGTGTATTCCCTGGTATATTTTAGTGTGCTTCTAGTTTGGCAGAAGTGGGATGTCAGTGCACAGGGCCAGGCTGAGGAGAGGGAATGATATTATTAAATTGCCATGTCCTCAGAGTATTGGGAGAACATCTGTAGGCAAGAGAGAAGAGTTCTTCTTTGTAGCTGCTGCAGGTTAGATTGCATACACACAGCAGGGTTTTGTGGGCTGATATTATTACCTTCATGTTCGTCACTTCTGCTTGTGCCTTTCAAAGGGTAAAATACAATCTTGTGGATAGCACGGCTAGAGAAGTTTAGTTTCCATGTCTTCATGCTGTGGGTGTGAATTATCTGAGATCCGGGGAGACAAGAGTTCTTGCTGAAGTTTTTGTGGTCACTTGCATGTCAATTGTCTCACTTCTGTGAGCAGAACTGAGCTGGCTTTGCAGTCTTGTCTTTCCTGGCAGTTCCGATTTAAGTCCTGCTTTTCACAGAATGGTGGGGTTTGGAAGGGACCTCAGGAGATCATCCAGTCCAACCCCCCCTGCCAAAGCACACCAGGTGGCACAGGAAAGTGTCCAGGCGGGTTTTGAACATCTCCAGAGATGGAGACCCCACAACCTCTCTGGGCAGCCTGTCCCAGGGCTCCGTCACCCTCATAGTAAAGAAGTTTTTCCTTTGCCCATTGCCCCTTGTCCTGTCGCAAGACAAGAAGAGTCCCAGCTCTCCCAGCCTTTCCTCATATGGAACATCCTCCAGGCCCCTCATCATCTCTGTGGCCCTCCGCTGGGCTCTCTCCAGAAGATCCCTGTCCCTCTTGAACTGAGGAGCCCAGAACTGGACACAGGACTCCAGATGTGGCCTCACCAGGGCAGAGTAGAGGAGGAGGAGAACCTCCCTTGACCTGCTGGCCACGCTCTTTTTAATGCACCCCAGGAGACCGTTGGCCTTCCTGGCCACAGGGCACACTGCTGGCTCATGGCCAGCCTGCTGCCCACCAGCACACCCAGGTCCTTTTCCACAGAGCTCCTCTCCAGCAGGTCACCCCCAACCTGTACTGGTGCATGTGGTTTTCCACCCAGCTGCCTATTTCAGTGACGTCTTAGGAGTTTTCTGTCACTCAGGTTTCCACCTGCTGTTAAATACAACTGAAATAGGCCAACAGATCCAGGGATCAGCAACCTGTGCAATGCCACGAGCACCCGAGGGTGAGGAGGATATCACTGTTTCAATTGTCCATCCGCATTAGCCAGTGGTAGCTACCTTTATTAAAGCTTACCTTTATTAAAGGAAAGCCCTGAAGACAGGGAAATGGAAGCAGCCTGAGAAAGTGTTGACTGGACCGAGAGTCATAGAAGCATAGAGTGGTTAGGGCTGGAAGGGAGCTTAGAGATCATCCAGTTCCAACCCCCCTGC
>NW_010316734.1:0-4359 GCF_000700745.2 Antrostomus carolinensis
GCAGATCAACACTTCCACCCAGCTTGGTGTTATTTGCAAACTGACTAAGGATGCAGTCAACGCCCTTGCCCAGATCATTGATAAAGATTCTACACAGGACCAGCCTCAGTACAATCCTGTTTAACCATAAATGGGCCCTAAATGTGAGTAAAAAAAGAAGCAGCAATAAAGCAGCAAGTTTGGATCCATCAACCGTGACTTTCTGTAGGAAACTGGTACAATTCCCAATTTGTAAAATAACTTTCAGCTTCAGAACACCTCATTGGAAGCCTGCTGAAACCCAGCACTCCATGCACTGATAAAATAGCAGAAAAACAGATTATTATCTAGTGCAATGACCATCAGCTTCCAGTTTCTGAAGTCCTGCGGGGTGGCAGCAGCTGGCGAGGCAAAGCTCAGATGCGCACGGGCAACCAGTGGACCCCCCGTCCCCAGTGGGCTGAACACCAGCCCCACAACTCTGAGCAAGACACGGGGCAGCCGGCAGGACCAGTGACAGAAGGTGGCGCTCCAAGGGTGTCAAACCAGAGGAGATGACATTAATTGGGCCAACTTAAGTAAGTACTGTGAGGTGCTTATCTAGAAGAGCATTTCCTATCCGATGGTCTGTGGACTGCTAGTTGCCCATAACACACACGACGCAGCTGCAGGGAACGCCATGTACATTCCCACGCATGAAAACAAGCACGAACGTGGACCCAGGGAATGTGGGAAGTCACAAACCCATAAACGAGATGTTTGATCTAATTTCTGTTAAGCTATATATGAATATTATGGGTAGCACTGCACAAAACTGCACAGATTTCTGTCTTAAAACAGCTAAATTACTGTTGGGCTCAAAAACATGCGGAGATACGCTGACAGGAAAGATCAAACTCTTCAGTTAGATTGCCCTTAAGTTTGGTGCAGACCTCTCTGATTGAAGTTAAAAAGCACAGCAGCAGATTGAAACTCGGTGTTAGGGTTTCCCACAAAGTCCTGAGGTTAAGGAGCAGGTTTTTCCAGCTTGTTAGTGGGTCTCTAACAGCAGATGTTTTTTAAACCGAACATCTTGTTGATGTTTTTTAAACCGAAAGAGGTAGACATCAAATGTGAGAGCTCCTGGAAATGTTTTGCTCCATCTTGTGGCTCTCTCTAAGATGAAAATCCTTCTGATATTTGCCATTATTTCCCACGAAAAGCCAAGCAGCCTTTCTGACTGCCCCATGGCAGCATCTGTGCATCCCCCGCCGCGGGCAGCCATGCAGAGGTATGTCATACAGCTCTCCACAGAATCACAGAATGGTTGGGGTTGGAAGGGACCTCAGGAGATCACCTAGTCCAACCCCCCTGCCAAAGCAGGTAAAGTATACAGGTTTTATAAAGGCTTTTTTTTTTTTTAAACTAGTGTCACAAAATGCTTCCATTTGTAAGGACCCACTATGAATCTGCTTTCTTTTTTGAAAAGGGCAGTAAATCCCTAAGCAGATCAAAAGTCATTAGGAAACTGAAGAGAAATGCTGTCACCCACATAATCAAATATATTTATGAACAACTTTCTACATGATGACTTAGATAAAAGTTTATCTAAAGCTGTTCAAAAGGAAATGGGAGCATGGTTTTTGGGAGCTACCCAGCATGAACTGCCAGTAGCTAACACAGCATCAGGTGCTTCAGTCTTACCAGAGCCTCCAATATGGGGTCACTTTATGGAATGTCAGGGGGATTTTTTTTTCCAATTATTTTTAAGCGAGCAGCAAAAAGCATGTGATCAGAACATTTGTTTTAGCCTTTCACTTGTTTTTAACCTCTTTCAAAGAATGGCTTTGACAAGTCAGCTTGGCCAAACAGTCTCCTACCCCTCTTTCCTCTGCCATCCAGTCCCTCTGCGGCTGTCCTCCTTAGCAAGTCATGTGGCACAACACACGTCAGCAGATGAACCATCCCACCCTCTGCTCTCCATGGCATCCAGCCCAGGGGTAACTTCTGGTTAAGCCGAGTTTGGCCTCCTGGCCTGCAAGACCCCCTCGCCACATGTGTGGTTTAAAGCTTTCCCAAGGAAAGCTGTCCCCCTCTGCAAGTGCCATGCTGTCCTCCTGCCTGTCTACCAATGACAGCAGCGTGCCAGCGCACCCCAGCCACCATCACCTGATGGCCTCAAACACTGACGCGCCATATCTGTTCCTGTGCACACTATTTCCCAGTGACAGCAAGGAGCTGAGCCCGCTGCCCGTGCTGAATGCAGACAGCTTGCAACCAAGGTGCTGACGGGGGAAATGCGGGTCCTGAAGCTACACCAGCCACTTGAGAGAGGCAGCTCAGACAAACCCAGAGCCACCTCCCTCGATATCCTTTCTCCAAGGGGCAGAGATCAGCAGAAAGACTTTGCAGGAGACTTTGATGCATCAGCTCCCTGCCCATGGCCGACTGATGACTGTAGGTCTAGAAAATAAACTCTGAGGAGTGAAGATTGTGATCTGTGGGACAACTGAGGCAGAAGCGAAGCTGTAAGACACAGAGGGGGCCCCTCTGGCTGTCCTGTGGTGGTTGCACTTGGGCAGCACTTGAAAAAAGCCACTCGCTCACTCCTCCCCAGGGGACAGGGGAGAGAACTGGGGGGCAAGGGGAAGGAGACTCACAGGGTGAGATAAGAACAATTTAATCATTGAAATAAAAGAAAACTTAAAATAATAATGATATTAAAACAATAATAATGATAATAATAATAGTGGTAAAATATGCAAATGAGCGATACCCAGTGCCATTGCTCACCACCCACCCACCAAGCCCGGCTCATTCCCAGATAACGATCCCGGAGGAGCGAGAATCCCGAACCGAAACTGCAATCCCGGGAGAGCGAGAGCCCGAGCGAAAGGCAGAGAGAGCAAGAGAGGAAGAGCCCCTCATGAATGTCCTGCCCATGGGGGACAGGAGATGGAACAGCCCATTGGCAGAGCCCAATGCCAACTGAGCTGATTCATTTCAATATTCCTCACCCCCTTGGATCTTGCACTTGCAGACTGACAAAACACAAAGTCCTTCACCCCCAGTGACACAAATGCCAACATGGGGATGTTCTCAGTGTTTCTCTCCTAACAAATCCCAGCTGAACCCAAACCCCAGCGCTGTTCTGGCTGCTGAACAGAAACCAGCTCTGGCCCAGCTCAAACCAGGACACATGCTGGTAGTGCAGCTCCATCACCCTCACCTGGAGCTGTGGGACCCCACACCTGTGTTGGAGCACAGCCCTTGTTCTGCCCAGCACAATGACTTCCCCCCACTATCAGCAGGCAGGTGACCTCTCTGGGGTAGACAGTGCCAGGCCACCACCTGTCTGGGCTGGTATTTTCCATGGTATTAATGACCAGAGCTGCCATCAGCAGAAGCACTGGGATGAAGCAGCCTCCCGATGCACCCAAGGAGCACCCTATGGCCAGGCAAGTCTTCAGGGTTCCTGCAGAGCAAACACACGAACAGCAACGTCCTGTTAATGGATTCCAAGAGGCAGAAAGACAAGCAATTAACATGGGAAAAAATAAAAAACAAAAAGATCGAAAAGGAACCAGTTTTGAAAGTAAAGGGGAAGGCAAAGAAAAATCTCTGCAGAAAACAAAGGAGCAGCAGAGTCACGAGGTGAAGCTGAAGCTGGCAGCTGTGGCTGGAGGGAAGGCAGCTAAGGCAGCAGGTCACTTCTCCATCACCACAACCACTTTAGGGAGCCCCAGGGTCTGGGGGTTTGCGGAGAGCTCTCTACTCAGATGTGTGCTGGGTACGTGTTGGAGAAGCCCATGGTGGCACAGCCCTTCAGCTGATTCAGAGCAACATCTCTCTTGATTGCTGGAGAGCACTTGGAGCAGTTTCCGTCTTCCCATCCTCCACAAGGCACCCTGTTCATTCTGCAGGGCTGTTTTGCTGCACGCAATCAGGGGATTTCTTTCCAAATCCAAACACAACAAAGTCTCACCTTGTAGCACCACAGCTAAACCTTACTTTACAGCTTTGCTTGTAAGCTGAGACTGAAAGAAACAGAGCTGACACTAAAGAAGTGTAACGTTTCTATAACGGACTTGGGGCAGATTTGGGTGTGCACACAATCAACACCTCCCTTTTCACTTCAGCACTTGTTATGGAGTCATTATAGACCAGTTACACCTTGGCTAAAAGGAGAATAGAAAACACACCTCCTTGTTTAAGAGGTTAATAAAAAGATCAAACACATTCATAGAATTGCCTCAACTGGAAAAGACCTTTAAGATCATCCAGTCTAACCATTAACCCAACACTGACAAGTCCTCAACTAAACCATGTCCCTCAGCACTATGTCTACACGACTCTTCAATCCCTCCAGGGATGGGGACTCCACCACTGCCCTGGGCAACC
>NW_010316734.1:4458-6931 GCF_000700745.2 Antrostomus carolinensis
GGTTGAACAGACCCACCCCCACCTCTCTACACCCTCCTTTCAGGGAGTTGGAGAGAGACAGAAGGTCTCCCCTCAGCCTCCTTTTCTCCAGGATCAACAACCCCAGTTCCCTCAGCCGGGAACTCATCACACTTGTGCTCCAGACCCTTCCCCAGCTCCGTTGCCCTTCTCTGGACACGCTCCAGCACCT
Organism: Antrostomus carolinensis; assembly: GCF_000700745.2. NCBI lineage: Eukaryota > Metazoa > Chordata > Aves > Caprimulgiformes > Caprimulgidae > Antrostomus > Antrostomus carolinensis. Next base: position 4,649 of record NW_010316734.1, read on the forward strand.
CCATGTCCTTCTTGGAGTCAGGGGCCCAACACTGAACCCAGCACTCGAGGTGTGGCCTCATCAGTGCCCAGTCCAGGGGGAAGAGAACTTCCCTGGTCCTACTGGCCACACCATTCCTGATCCAGGCCAGGATGTCGTTGGCCTTCTTGGCCACCTGGGCACTCTGCTGACTCATGTTCAGCCAGCTATCTTAAAAGAGAAGTTCAACAGCATGCTTCCTAAAAACTGGATCAATTTAGTGTATCTCCAAGGTGACAAAACACCCGAGACTCAGGAAATATTAAGGGCACACTCACACTTCCGACAACATCTGGACTAAGGTGCTTGAAATCAGAATCTCTCCAATCTGCCTCAAATCCTGGTTTTATTCTCTCTTCTCTGACACAGCATCCAACCGGCATAAGGCAGCTTGAGCTCACGTGGACAAACGATGCACTGTGTGCCTGAGATATTTCCTACATAGAAAAGAGCATTTTCAAGGAAGGTTTAGAAGGGACAGCTGCAGAGGTTGACTGCAAACCTTCACCCCTCTCCCCTTTAGAGAGAGGAGCTCATGACACCCCACACCACCACAGCAGGAGTTTTATTCTGGCTCCACACAAACTCTCTCTAGGCAATAATGTCAGGAACCACCCACTGAAGCACTGCCAGATTCTGTTCTGTACAACAAAGGTGTATTTTTTCTGCAAATTCTGAAACCTCAGAATTAACATAAATCTCATATTTTTAACCCAACAGCACTCCCAATGATACCTGCTGGCATGACAATCTAGTGCTCTTTTACCTGTTTGTACCAGAAAGCAAACACAGTGCGTACAATCACTGCGTCTCTACAGATTTGACTTAATACTTTCAAACTGACCCATTTTAGATTTGAAAAGTTCAGCCAGAGATAAGACATCTTCAAGATCAACAAACAGTACACGTAGAAAAAGAAGGGTTCCATCTCTTAACACTCACAAACATAAGCTGCTATTAAGAGACTAATTTCAGGCTTTAATACTACTCTAAATCTAGAATTAACCACAAACATAGGCCCTAACAGAAATTATGCCCTTTTTTTATAACTGATTTTTAAAAAAAGCTTTATTCTAAATTAAGTTCTGGCAGAGCAGAAAAATACTTTAATAAATCTGAGACAGCAAAAAGTCACCACAACCCAAATGTGCAAAGATCTAAATGGGTCAAAAAATGAATCCATCTCACCTGGCTGCCCAAGGCCACTCTCCCTTCCTCATGGAGAAGGAAGGGAAAACAGTGCAATTTCACAGCCTCTCACAAAATGGAGTAATGTATTTGGTAGAAACACCTCACAACATCGAGCTTTCTTCACTTAAGGTAACTATAAATGCTTATTTAAAGATTTAAAGAGGAGTGCGCACACAAACAGAGAAAATCAAAGACCAATTTTTTTTTAAAAAAGTAAGGAAAGAATTAGAAGTCTGGTAAATAAAATACACCCACCAGCAAGGCAGTGACTGCCAAACATCTCTGTCACAACTAGAAGCAACTAAAGGGAAAAGATAGAGAAGGAGAAAAAGGAAAATTAAAGAAAAAACCCCAAACCAAACCATGCACAAATATATAGATATACACAAGACTTCATTCAGGGTGGGCAGCCAGGAGGAAGGGGTCATTTAAAGCCATCCACGCTCAGGTTCACCCAGGGCCATGCAGTGCTTAAGCCAGCACTGGGAACAAGCACTGGAAACACACATTGTCAGGAAGGAGCTGAAAGTTCATGCAAACCTGAACCTCAAACTACAGCCCTGTCCCCACACAGGACTTTCTCTTTTTCTGCCAAAAGAAGCAGCAGAACTACCTAAAACTAGGATTTTTTTTATTTTTCAAAATTTATTTGTCAAATTAATTTTTATGACAATTTCTACAGGGCAAAACAGCTTCTGGAGAGCTACAACTGCCCAGTCTTTTGTGAAACACTAGGAAAGGTTATAATCGAGCTTGATTCTGGGTTTGGTGGCAAAGTTTGATGAGAACACCCACTGAAGGAAAGGAGCAACCCTGGAAATGAAGACCTAGCACAGCATAATGCAGGCAGCCACAGACTGAAAAGTTTGGCTTAATCTATGTCTGTAAATCGGGTCTCCAGAAATCCAAGTATTTTATGCTTAAGTCATTGTAGATTACATTCATTTTTTTACAACACTATGTTTTATTTAGACTCAGGAAAGTATTTATAAAGAAAGATCACAAACAAGATCACAGAATCATACAATGTGAGTTGGAAGGGTCTCACAAGGATCATGGAGTCCAACTCCTGTC
>NW_010316735.1:0-12416 GCF_000700745.2 Antrostomus carolinensis
CCTCTAGCCAGGGTCAACCCACCACAGACTCACATCATGTTGCATCATTCCACACAACTTGTTTTCAAAACTACTTGTTTTCTGCAATTATAGTATGCACATTTTGGGGCACAGTCATTATTAAACTGGCTTGCAAATTTTGACTGTGAAAAAGAGAGCATCTGAATTCTGTAAATACATATCCAATTACTTAAATCTCAGCTACATTCGATTGATTCTGCCATTTCTTCTTCTGATTTGAAAGAGAAAGATCTGCTTTAAAAGATAAGCAGACTGAGTTTCAAACTACAAGCTATGAATTATTGAAAAACAAAAATGGTAGAAGAGAAGACTGAAATCATGGTGGGATCAGAAAGAAGGGGATATGCAGAACAAACATCAGAAACATATGGACGTCAACACAGAACAGTTATGCTAAAGATGTTCTAGTGATATAATGTGACTAGCATTTTCATAACGGAAAACATCTGAGAGTTCGTATATGAGCAGGATGTTATGTGGTTCTAGCCCAACTTAGGAGCTACTGAGAACTGCTTGAGAGGCTTCATGCAAATCAGTTCTGATTGGTATTTGTGTTATATCCATTATGGCAGAGTCTGTTTGAGGAGGGCACAGCCCTGATGTGAATGCGATCTCTAAGCTTCCTACTCAAGACATTGGGTGATGGAGTGGGGTTAGGCTTCCCCTCCCAAGCCCAGAAGCAGCAGGATGTGTCAATACCTTGAGTCCTGCCTAGACCCCACAAACCCAACCTCAACAAAATTGAGCTAGTCAGGGCATCCTGGCACAGACGCAGCTATAGTAGGGAAACCTGAATTTACAGGGTGCCCTCCTTCACCTCCCTACCATCTTGCATTTCCAGTGCAGTTCCACTGGGAATCTGCCATTTTCAGATCAGTTATCTTTCTTCAATTAACTAGAAACTGAGCATCAATAAGAGCACTGTGGATCTCGATTCTTAGGTAAATCTAACCCTGTGTAAAACAGGCTCTGTTTGCCACTGCACGATGACCTTTCTCTAAGCAGACATCTTTGTGTTTGGAACACAGGTTCCAACTCTTCCTCAGTTTTAACAGCAAACTGGTTCTGCCAAGATATCAGCCAACCTGAGTCTTTGAGATGTGAAAACAGGCAAAACTACTTTTAGAAACACAGAGATTTCTGCTACTACAAGCAGTGGGTTTGTGCCTATCTACATTTGGGTTTCTTTGGATTTTAAGAAAAAGCAGTAAATTTGCTTTAAAGCAAAGTATAATAATACAGATATAAAATTTATTCTATTTTTAATATAAGCATTGGCTTAAAGCTGAATGATACGTTAATGGTATCTGTCAAGGGGATACCAAAAAATATAAAGGCAATTTCTAGAAAGGAAGCTGAGATTCTGCAGCTTCTGAGTGGCCATATAAGCTGACATTAAATTAGGCTGTTAGAATAGCATGTTCAAATGAAGGGCTAGTATTCTTGGGGTCAATGCCATCAACTGAATATGTAAAGAACCAGAAGCCAATTAAGGCATTTAACTAAAAGGTTTGAATCTGAGAAGTTAGGACAGTCAAAGATCAAACTAGCTTCACACTCCTAAATTAGTTCTAATTGGAAAAGTGTAGGTTCTATTAAACCCGCCTTGAGACCATTAAAATGTCCAAAAGGAAAACAATAAGGACATGTCCCAAAACTGTCAGTCATCTTGAAAGCAATGGATTTTTGAGTTTAGTAATAGAAAATTTAGGCTAAATAATGCAATCTGTATAGAGTGAGTCACATACAAGAAATCTAGATCAAATGCAATTTAAGTATTACACGTGATGTTAGAGAAAGAAAAATGGAGGAAGGACTTCAGAGAACTGAGTAAAATGATACAGTTAAATACAAACAAGATATGGAAATCAAATTTTAAAAAACCATAACTAACACCCCTATACCCTCACAGCCAAACATATCTCTTACACTACAAAGAACAAAAGCTTGAAAATATCTGACTTTCTTAATTTAAATGATATAGACACATTTACATAACAATTAAAAATAGATATGGGATCAGTTATGAAGGGGTGGAAAGGGAACTGGTCATAAATACCCTCAGACTTCAGATTACCTGGGTTCTTTCACCAAGAGCTTCATTTTACAAATTCTAAGGCACAAAAGTCCCAGATTCCCATGATATCTGCAGAGATATCTTGGTACTCTATTATCAGCATAGTCGTATGTCTTTGCAATTGATTATATGATTCATATCAGAATGTACTTCTGGAAACCTTCCCAGAAGTTTAGATTAGTAGATTCTGACTCTTCAACTTTAGGACTATAACATTATACAATGCATTAGAGGCTGAAGTCCCAGAGCAAAGAAAAGGTTTAATTACAGTTCCTGTGTGAAACATTATAAATATTATGGCAGGGGTAGAAAAGTCAAGATAAAAAAACAAAAATTAAAAAAAAAAAGATAAAATCACCTTAGAAATGACATCCTGAGGCAGAGGATATTGATGATGAATAGTAACAATATTCTATCTCAGATAGTGCTGATTGTTCCAGCAAGACCTGAAGAGGTTATGTTTATCATTATATTAGTCACTTCTCTATGGCTTATTAGGAGAGTCCTGGTTCAGCCAACTCTCCAACTCTGGCTCAAGTGGTATGAACTGAAGGCAAAGATTACTCTGTTATACTTTCTGTTCTATGGAAGAATGCATTTGATATATTTTTTTAATGGGAAGAATAAATATACACAGTTTGCTAGAAAAAAGTACTACAGAAGGAACCGTTACTGAAATTGTATGAAAAACATAGTTCTGGAACATGAAAGATGCATATTTTAAGGTTGCTTCAGGGTATTCCAGCAACCCCTTGAAGTTAAAAAAGAGTAATCTTGGAAAGAGCCTTTTCCAGCTTTTTCCAGACAGCACAAAACCCCATCAAATTCCAAAACGAACTTCAAACTCAGAGTATGTTCTCCATGCCAGAAGAAGAGTCTCTTCATTGCTATACTAGCTTTACTACTAGCTTTACTACTGCAACACTAGCCTTACTATTTTCTTTACTGTATGCTATACTGCTATAGTATATATACTTTATACTATATTATTACTGCTATTTTATTTACTTTATACACAATTTTCTATTTTACTTTACAAAATGTACTATTTTATTTTATTCTATATTAATTTACTATTTTATTTTTACTACTGCTATACTAGCTTTACTGCTACAATGTTAGCTTTACTACTGCTGTAGTAGAGGTAAACATATTAGAAAGCACAGAGATTATAACACTTCATTGTAGAAAATATAGGTACCATCTTCCCATCTCAGTATGAATCTATGCATGACAGCTTGAAAGTTTCCAGTGTAAGATGAGAAGACAAAAAGAATAAGCAAGGAAAAGGTGCTGAGATATCTATTCCAAGGTTGGATTACATGAAAGAATATGAAAAACATAAGTATAGATCTAGAACTACAACAAAAGAGTTGTGTATATATATATAAAATATATATTTTTGCAAAGGTGATTCATGGACTAAGTCTGTACTGTCTTTGGAAGTAGCACCTTAACGCACACTGAAGTTTTCATCCAAGGTGCGTACACCAGCTGCCTACACATTGCTGCAATCTGTAGAATGCATTAAGAAGGCACATTGTGTTCAACATTGGTTTCCCCTGACTACAGAATCTTGGTAGTTACAGATCATTATTTTGCATTTACTGACACTCAATATCTGTTTCAAACACATGCCGCAATTTTCCCAAATACAGGCATTCTCTCTGCTTCCCAAAGCCCACAGCGCATCACAGGCATTCTGAATATGCTCTGCAGCATCCTGCCTGTGAGTGGTCATCCATTTCAGCTCCTCCACCAGGAGAAGCAGGACAGAATCTATTAAGCAAGTTCTAACCTCCTACCAGTGTAGACTGGGTCATAGCTACCTCTGAGTGCAGTCTACCCTTTGCTATCTGGCAACTTCGAACAAATGAAATTAACTCCAGCTAGTGAAACAATATCCCTCTCCAGGTCTGGTTTTCAGGACAACAGTGAATTTCAGAACAAGAATAATCACATTTACCCAGTGTTTGGCATACTCCTAAGAAGGAAGTCATTACCCCTTCAAGCTTAGTCATTCTTGGTCATCAGTTTGAACTGGGAGAATCTTCTGTCAAGATCACAGAGATGCACACAGAACTCCTGTATGCCATCCATCACTGAGTGGTTTCAGAGGAATCCCTATACTCTTCCTGAGCCAGGCATTGCACAGCTTCCCCAACTTTTCAGAGCCATAAATGGTGTTCATATCACCAGCTGATCACCACCCTAGGAGATACAGCTCTGTAACAGGAAGCATGGTCATGGCCCCTCAGAGGTAGCTCATGGCCTCCCTGACACAGATTTCATGATGCAGGTGTGGAAAGTTGCCCCATTTTTGTTTGATTCTAATCAAGGATGGGCAGGCACATGCACAGCCTTTTGGTTCTTCAATTTATAGTAGTGACTCTGAACAATGAACATCAATCAGCAGTGTGTCCTTACAACAAAGAAGGCCAGCTGCATCCTTGGCTGTATCAGCAAGCAAGGGAAAATCCAGAAGAGGGGACTTTTACTATGCAGTACTTGTAAGACCGCATCTGGAGTGCTATGTCAGTTTTGAGAATTGCAGTACAAGGAAGACACTGACATCTTGGAGTGAGGCTAGTGAGGGCCACCTAGATGGTTATGTAACCTTCACCCTTCCAGAACTTGTCTGAGCAAAGGCCTGATGAACCTGTTCTATCTGGATCTCCTTTGAGCATGCGCTTGGAACAGATGACTCCCTAAAGGTCCTTCCCAATCAAGTTATTTTATAAATCCCTGACTACATGTTATTAGCAGTAAACCCTTCTGACTATGAAACTTAGCATCTGGATACAATAAATCTTGGTTCTCACATAGTTTTCTAACCAGCATCAGAAATAGAAACAGAACCCCAAATGGATCATCTGCATACTCCAAATACAGCTCTTTGTAGTATGGCAGTGAGGGTTAGAGGTCCTTACATAAGGGTACATAGGTTGCTGGGATCCCTTTGGAGAACTATAAGCTGCACAGACATGGTATGATGGCATCCGTAGTGAAGAGAGCCAAAACATGCCAGAAGCATCAGCTAGGCTCTGTACTCATGTTATGAGATGCCTTTTCTAGGACAGCCCCTGAATGTCTTCACCAACATATAGGCAGTACAGACAGTCAGTGGTCTATGAGTTGGCGGCAAAACCTGGGAGTGCGAATACATAACAATATTGAAAGACCTACAATATGTTTGGCCAGAACATTCTCCATGTTCTGATCATCACTAGGGGGTTGGTGCTGTTTTTCAGGGCTGCTCTGCTGACAACAGTGGGAGCTCCAAACACAGGTGAATCTATTGCCATTGTGACTCCCATAATCTATTGCAGCTCAGCCTGGAAAGTAGAGAGTGTCACAGTAAATAAGATATTAGATTGTAATTAAACTGGCAATTAAACTGTAAATAACTTCAGCAAACAACCTTTTTTACTCAAAGAAAGCTGTCAAGTTTTTTTCAGGAGAAGTGACTGCAGGAAAAATCAAACAAGTTCTATTTAAAATAAAGTACAAGGGAAGGAAAACTAATATAAATCTTTCAGAAAAAGTAAAATATGGACATTTATATGAACCCTGTTAAGACAAAAATGGCATGACCAGTTTCCTTAAAAAAAAATCAATTTGGTCAGAGATAAAGCTTAATAACTTTCAGAAAGCTTAATAACTTTCAGAGGGAAAGCCAAACTGAAGAGTTAGTTAATAAAAAACCTTAGCATTGAACAGGCCTTTTTAAACTTAGGGGAAACGACTGTTCGTGCTCATAAATCCCCGAGGTTATTCAGCAGATACCTTCCTATTTATGAAGGAATAATGATGATAATGCCTTTCTGTGATTATGGTGGGGAAATTGTGGGTCATAGATTCCAGCAGAAGGAAGAAAGTTAAGGCATGAAGGAGTTCACTGTAAATCTCAGAAGAACTTAATCTAGGCTCTCCTCTTTAGAAAGAACATTTTAATTTAAAGTTCCAACATCAAAGACCACATGAAATCACCATTTCTTTGAAAATCCACACTTAAGGACAAAAAGATATTGGCCAAAATCTTTAAACTAATTAGTACCAAACACTCCTGTGGTCTGAACTTTTCCCTAGGATCAAATTATTGAGCTTAAACTAGCAAGCTCTTAGTCTGATTTCTGTGTGGGCAGTGATGGGAATCTTTACACCAAATTGCTTTTTAGTCTGTTTTTATTGTTTTCTTTCTTATTTTTTTAATTCTATCCATTAAATAACATTCCTGCCTAGCTACTTCTATTCACATACAAACAAGAATTAAAACCAAACCAATTATTTTGCGAATTTTCCATTCCTCAGTGGGGAACAATCCATTATTGTATTTCATCATCAGTCATAATTCTGACTGCAGATTTCACCTCTGTTTTTAAGAGAAAAGGACCAAGCCTGATTCTTGCAGAAGCAGGACTAATGTCAAGGCTGAAGAGGGCACTTGTGATTGTCCAGATAATTTCTCACTTAGGATTGTCAATGCTATCACAAAATATATTCTCAGATGAACAGGAAGGACAGAGAAGAAGGTAACTGGCAGCTAAGGAGGTCAAAACAAAAAAACTAGGAAGGTAATAGAGATTCTCATTCATGGATTTATGAGCAGCTGGGGAAGATGATCTTGCCCCAGAATAAGAAGAAACTATTGAATAAGGAAGAAACTATGTCCCCAGTGTGCAACCAGAGTCTCTGTTCCCTTAAAACTTCATATTTACACTCAGGATTTAAATTAAAATTATGCATTTCTTTAGGTCTTATAACTTCTTTAGGTCTCTAAGGTAGCTTGATTTATAGAAGATAGCAGTTGTGGAAATGGAGTTTTAAGACAGTTTTAAGCAGGTCTTACTACAGATTTATATCTGTGTAACTGTGAAAAGAATGATGTTCACTGGGTAGGAGTTAAGTTTTTAAAAAACAAGAAAGGCCTTTTTTACATTAACATACTGTAATGATTAAAAATTCAGCTTTGACTTGGATAAATATCTATCAAGGTTTGCAAAAGGACATTACCATTGACCTTATCATTTAACAACACTAACACTTGGAGAGCTCCATTCCCTTCTTATACTCATGTAATTTGAAGGGTATGGCATATGCTATAGAAAAAGCAATATGGGAAACAAAACAAGCTTTTTAATTTGCAAACAAAATGGTGCTGCTGACAGACAGAATTGCCAGAGGTAACTAGTTTACTGAATTGTACACTGGCTAAAGCATAGCTGTAAAGAAATCAAAATTAAAAATTCTTTTTTCCTAATTATATTAATGATATGTAATTTCCAGTTCATTTAGCCTGATGTTTTCCAAGCTTTTAAGCCCAATAGTCTAAACATCAGAATTGTACAGTGACTGTATTTCTGTAAGACAAGTAATACATTTTAAAAAAGGACAGAAAATATTATGAAACGGTGACTACTTTAAAAAAAAAAAAAGAAAATCCTGACATTTTTATGGTCTGGCATTTTAAATATAAATACTAGGGTAATTTCGTTGTGCCTTTGAATGAAATGACAGTATGAGCTAAATGAAAACAAACTCCTTTGAGAAATATTTATCAGGCTACTGATATTCAAAACTATTCTCTGAGATTTACAATACCTTAACTAGTTTTTTACCCTAGTAACTCTATCCCATTTTTTCTTCACATGGATGTTTTTGGCCTACTCTGCATAGTTAGATGGTAGAACCTACAATGCTTCATGGCTGGACTGGCTTTCTGGAGGATCTTTGTTATATGTCTGCTTCATGGTGAAGTTTTTGTGGTGATCTCACAAACTAGAGAAATGAAATTCAGGAAGCCTGAAACCATAAGGTTTTATCACATTTCAGTGATATATTCTAATATTTATATTATTCACCCTCACTCCACTCTCAGGTTGGTGCAAATATAAGCATATTTTGCACTTAACAGTCAATTCATTTGAGTCTCTCCAAACGGAGTTATTCCTATTTTGTATTGGAGACAATGGAACATCCTTTCTCACACACATTGTGACAATCGTACGAATCCATTTGAAAAGATCTTGTTTAAGTCTCAACCCTCTCCTCAGGGTAACAGTGCCTGCCATTACACAGTTTGTCCTCATACTTTGTGAAGGTCAGCTCCCCAAAATTCAATTAGAAATCCCACTTCCTATTCTTTTTATTACACATTCATCCATAGGATGTATAGGCTCAGCAGTGATTAGAAATTTTACACAGGGGAAGTCATAACGCCTACCACCATAAGTTAAGACTGGAGATTGGTAATATCTGGGCACTTTGGGAGCTAATGGTGTAGTAGTTTGTCATTTTATATAGCAGATTCTGCCTGAAAAGGAAACCAGGACTGAGTTCAGTTTGTCCTACCTGCACTGAAAATGCTGTTTTTCTGGAGTACCGCCCTGAGCATTACTTTGGTGAAAACTGATGTTCGAAGTGGGGAGGAAGATTAGGGATGCAGAGTTGTCAACCCAAAAGAGAATCCCTGAACTAGGGGCACCATCTACAGGGGAACAGACCGACACTGATTCAGATCTGTCCTTGTGTTACACAGCTGGCATCTGTGCAAAACGTACACAGGTTGGTTTGACTACACTTGAACACTCCCTCATAAAAGAGTATTTCCAATTTCATTTTCATTTATGCTGCCACAGTGTCCAGGAGCCCTGGGCCCAAAGCAGGATCTCTCGTGTTAGCTGCTACACAAATGCAGGTTAAAAGAGACCATCTCTGCCTAAATAATTTAGAAGATGCAGCAGATGTGTACAGATTAAACACAAGAAAACAATGAAATAAAATGACACACTGAGACAAAGATCAGTTGGCGGACTAGGTTCTTTTATTTTACCCTTTGATTTTTAGCTAGAATTAAAACAAAAACCACTTGTTCTCCACTCCCTCTATCCAACTCAAAATCTCACACATTCCTCCAAAAAGACTTACTTCATGTGATGCTTTTGTTAGTTGTGTACAGATGAATAGTTACTCCAGTATTTATTCATTTTACTGAAGGATAATTCTCACTTTTGGGACTTAGCTTTCTCACTTTGCTTTCATGTCTTTCATGTTCTCCTGATGCAGATTTGGCTTCCTGACTGGGAATGTGCCTTCTAAATACATCATTACCCGGTATAAATTATGGAGACTTCACTGAAACCAAGGTAGGACAACAGGGCACTAAAATAGGATTCCAAGTTTTTAATTTCAGCTGTACATACCAGCCCTTGGACTTTCAGTCAACTGCAAAAAAAACCAGTTTTATTTGCTAAAAGAAGTTTCAGAAATGTGTGCTTGAACTCATGCAATTGGAACTGTCCCATTTCTCTAAGCAAAAGCCAATTCCTTTGTCATACATCATACAAACTATTATCAAAATTAAAAACTTGAGGATAGAAAAGACCAAAAACAAAGGAAAAATAGCAGTAAAATAATGTGACAATGAAGAACAGAATAAAGGTATCTTTCTGTTAAAGGTTTTGTGCAACACAAGGACAGTGAACAATTTCATCATGACAGTGACAGTTCAGTCCCTGTTAGTTCACAGTTCTAAACTCTGCCTGGTAAGTAAATTAACATGCCACCAGTATAATTTACTCATTCATTTGCTGCTGATTTGCTCTCATGATTTACCTGAATTTGCATCATGTACATCTAATTGTGGCAGTTGTGATACTTGGTCACTCAAAGGCTGACCTAAAAAAGAAAACTGATGGCAGCTTGGGCCCAAAGCCAGAGCCCTTATTGTTGTTTTTGATGTGTTACAACTGTTGTTGCACCTGAATTTGCCTCAGTTCAGTGACTGTCATTCTAGTATCTGCTCTTCATGTGCCATAAAACTTGCCAGGACAGGCCCAAGAATATTTTGGTTTCATTGGTTTTTGTCTAGGCTTTCTCCTTTATGAAGCAAGCAAGAGTCTTTTATGTTCAAAATCTAGTTTTTTCTGGCTCATACTGCTTTCTACTCTTGAAGTCATAGTATACAGAGAGTGAAAAATAAAAATGGCAACGACAAATATTGCAGCATTTTTGGTTTTGCTTTTTTATTCAGATTCTTCCCAGATACTCCTGTATCTCTGGCTTAGTCAAAGTCTAAATTAAAAACAAGGGATATGAAGGATATAACAGTCTAGTTCTTCATTTGTACTTAGCAGGTTCCTGATGGAACTGCTGAATGGTAGGCTCTATTTAAAATTATCTTTTGATGTATTAACAGACATGAAAAAAACCAAAACAAAATAGGTCTTGGGTTTAGAACATTATTTATTCTGGCTTTGCATATTTCTTCCTTTTTTCTCATTACAGGGTACCTTCTTCTTCCCTTAACACAACTGTGGAAGACATAATAATAATAATAATAATAATAATAATGAATATAATGATCTGTGCTTCATGAGTTTAGTGGCTAGCGTTTGGCTAGCACTCCAAGCATTCATCAAATGGCTCCTGAACTCTTCTAGAACATCCTTGTCCATTCAGGACATGTATATAATCTCTCGTTTCACAGCTTCCTTTGGTTTAATTAACCACCATGCCTGGACAGTAACTACCTATCTCCTTGTAGATGCAGTAGAGAAATAAAACTCGCTTACAGGACTGGAGATCTCTTTCTGTACGAATAAGATTTTCAGCTTGAAAGGAACTGAAGGAAGTAAGTGTGCTAAAAGAAATGCATTTTTTTGCAGCAATTTCTTCATTGCAAATTAACAAGTGCAGAAAAGACTAGGTAAAATCTCTCTTGCCACCCTCCCAGCCCCTACCACACCTGCCCTTTGACTTATTTATTTATTTATTAATCTAGCAGAATAATCATGTATGGACTACCACAGTCAGAAGTGAGAAAGTGATGGTACACTCTCCAGGGCACCTGCTAGATAGCATTCCTGTTCCTTACTGTCTGTACACTGAAAGAGGGACACTGGGCTTAAACAATGTTTCTTGTCTTTGCTCAAACAGTAAGACATGCTGTGATGTGTCAAGCCTTCTGAATGCCAGACTCCCACAGACTTCTGGTTGTGTGGCTGTCAGGAACACAGGATCAAGTCCTCATAATTATTAGCACTGAAATGTGTGCATTTTTTAACTGACCAGATAAATGATCCTAGAGACAGTAGTCCTTGATGTCTATTGTATTAGGAGAAAGAAAACAGTCATATTTTAAAATCATACAGGGTAATCTGGGCACAGGCGACCACTTCTGCAGATGCAGTTTAAATTATGGTGGCCCCTCCATAATGTAGCTCAGCAAGAGCTGATACTTTACTTTTCTTTTCCCTCTCATGACCTAATATGTCCGAACAAGAAATACTCATATTGTGACTAAGAGACCTAAGAACACATGTCCAGCACTGACCTGATTAGAAAATTTGTGCATTTGAACCTAACTGGAAATTAGGTGCATTTGAACCTATCTGGAAACGGGCTGTGATTTTTAGAGGCAAATCTCACCACAAAACCATGCGTGGGGAACAGCAGGACAATGTTCTGTTGAAGGCATAGTAAGTCACTTCTGGGATGTGCCTGGGAGATCCTTGACCTTCTCAGTTACCTGCTACCGATGGCAAAGGGGCTCCTCTTTTTGCCAACATTTGCTATTTATCATATTATGCTATAATTTAGATAACTTTCACTCTGGTGTACCAAGCGAAACTGACTAAATGATTGTGGAACATGTAACTGCTTAAGTTTTCTTAGAAGAATTGTAATTCAGCAGCATCCTGTACTCCTACGCATCAAGTCTGGATTAGAACCTGTACCCTGTGAGCAATTAAAGGTTACAGGAAACTCTTACATAAATACCACACTATTATTTTTATAATTTTGCAGATAAAATTATGTTTTCCTCCTGTGCTTTTGAGGGTATAGATGCAGCAATGATATATGCTGAGGAACAAAGAACTTTAGTCCATTGTGTTTTTAAAAGGTAAACTTACATCTAAATCTATTTCCATTTCCCTCTGGAACCTGGGCAGCTTTTTATGTTATATTAAATATTAGACAAATAGGGTAAATCTAATTAAAAGTTGAAGAAATGTGCTTCCCTTAATTGAATTTGTTACAGTTACATTTTGCAGACCAATGTTAATCAAAGCTCCAGTTCAGAGTGGATGGATCAGGGGAATTGCGTTAACCCTTGCATGTCCTTACCTGAACAGGCGATACGGGCTGCCCTCGCCTGAGCGACAGACGCCAGTTGCGACTCACTGCTCAGTCGCGACTGCCCGGACCGGGCTACCCACGGCCCCGCCGCCGCGCCCCGCAGGCTCGTTAAAAGTACCGAGTACAGAGGGGCGGCGGCAGCGCCTGGCGGGCGTCGCCGCTTCCCGACGGCCCGGGG
>NW_010316736.1:0-785 GCF_000700745.2 Antrostomus carolinensis
CGGGGCGCTGAGACAGAAGAGGCGCCTTGGCGAGGTTTGAAACCCTTTTCTTTCCCCATTTAATCCCCTTCCCACCCTAATGGGATGGCTTCCCGGACATACTGCGTGTCCAGGGAGCCGGACACACGGGGTAGTCAAGGACGCATTTGTGTAATTAATAAAGTAAATTAAAGGGGTTTAAAAATTAATTCTACTCATTTAGTCACCAATCTGTTAATGAGGCATGGAAAGCCCCCGGGATCGATAGTCGAGAGTAAAAACGAAGTAGGTGAAAGAGGTGCCTGCTGAATGGTAAGAGGTTTATAGGGGAAGCATCCGTATCTCAGGCGATATGAACATATGTAAAAGGATATGTATAAACCTTTGCCTGCTCCGGCGGGGTGTGGCTTCCAGCAGCGGCACGGAGGCATCCGCCGCCTTCCTGCTTCACGGGGCTCCAAACTTTCCCTTCCCCGGTACCACGGGGCTTCAACCCCGGCTCCGCCGCATCTTCCCAGACAGAGAAGCCTCCGGCTCGTACCATAAATATTAATACCGTGCGCTAGTGCGAGGCATAATTATCTTGCCTTAATTGCAAATTCAACAAAAAATTGAGCCCGCTGTCATTCAGGCACCTCTAAATTATTGTAATTAGGGCTTTTTTTAATGTCAAGTGAATCCCTGGGCTGAATGTTAGTCCGTGTATGCAGCAGTGCAACATGAAACCATGTGCTGAGCCGCGCTGCTCGGGAAACCCCAGCGCCGGGAGCAGCCCGGGCCCCGTCCCGACTGCCGGGGAAACGCTC
>NW_010316737.1:0-4234 GCF_000700745.2 Antrostomus carolinensis
CCCAAACCATTCTATGATTCTATGACATGCCACAGTCCCATGATCAGCTCATCACTGTATTTGTGCACCCTTAAAATCATCCTGAGAACAACCTATTTGCAACACCACTGGTGAAAACTCAGGCCTGTGCAACCTAACAGCAGCCTCTTCAGGCAGTCTAGATCCTCCTTCTGCAGCCTGGAACACCCCCAGCCAGCATACTTCCACCATGACGTCTGCAAGAGTACACTTCCATACTCTGATACCGTGCCTCCTTCCCTCCTACACGCTTGCACCTCGTCCCTCTCCGAGCACTCTGTAGTACTGCCAGTGCAGTAGCCCTCTCATTTTGCAGGCAGGCTGTATGCCAAACAAGGAATTTGGCAGGACGGATTTTCCTCCTACATTCCAGAGGACTCATAATAGGCACTCCCTGCCGAAAAGCCGCATTCACAGCCATGGAGGCAGTCAGACTATCTTTAAAGACCCGGGGTTGTATCCGTATCTGCCTCACAGTAACCCACTTGCTCTGAGCACAGAGCTAGAGCCAAATACTTCTTAGAGCCACAAAAAATTAAACCACAGAGATACCAATGGCATGAGAATGAAGAACATTACATATACAGACAGCAATCTGGTCATATCAGAAATGAAACTAGAGGATATAGTTAAGATCTTAGCAATTGCCAACATTTACATTCAAGCCATGGCACTATGCATGAGAAATGCTCCCTTAAATAAAGGACAGTCACAAACTCAATCCATTTTAGTATCAGGCTAAAAGGATTGTAAGAGGGACACTTTTCAGTAATGCATTTTGACACAAAGAAACAGTTTGTCATCGTCTTGCCTGCAATGAAGGCAGCACAATGTTCTGCAATTTCTAATTCACAATTAAAATTCAAGATGCTCATAACAACCAAACCGTGTTAGGAACTACCCTACGTGTTCTTATTTCTTGCTCCGTTGTGCATTCTGAATGTCTTTTTCGTGTTTATTAAAGCTGTTACTCTATCTTGTGCCCAACTACAAATTCAATTGCAAAAGGGCAAGGATTTTTCTTTCTGCGCAGTGCCACTCACAAAGGAATCTGGATCTGATCAGGCCTTTTAGATACTGTAATTGAATTTCATAAATAAATTTTAATGATAGTAATTTTGCAAAATGTTATGCAATATTACAATATATTATCAGATACTGACTGCAACAGCATCGTCTCATGGTAGCACTTGTTCACAATGATGCTGCAAAGTTCACTGATTTTAGAAACAAATGTAACAACTCTAATTTCCCCTGAGATACATGGTTAAATCTCAAAATCAGATGTCTAAGGCTAGAGGAGTTCCAGTAAACTACAGCATGGGCCTAGACATTGCCACGCTTTTATAACCATTAAATCACTAGCAAGGTTGCTACCTGAGTTTTGGCTCATGTCAACTAGGATTCTCTGAGACAGTGGCCAAGCATGCTTCAGGGGTTCGTGTGGGCCAGGCAAGGCTCTCAACAGCACTTCTGATGCAGCCACCTGCTCTTCAGGGCCAGGAAGGTTTATCTGTATAAAAATACGTGCATTGTAGAATTTGGTGTCAGGACTGGAGAATGCTCCTGGCCCATTACTCCTGTAACACAGCCTAAATGTCTGTTATGGTTCCAGTTCATTGTCTCTCCCAGTTTTGTCCCCCAAGTAGAAGGTAAAGAGATACCAGCTATGCATCAGAGGGTATTTCACACAATATTTAGAAACACATTTTGATTTGTTCTAACTGCAGTTCATAAGTTCCTTCTCCGTAGTCCCAAAGATTGTCAAATCCTTTATCATCTAAGACTTTTGGATCTGTAATGGTAAACATAACATTTACAGTAATTTCATTAGGTATTGTATATTGATTATATATAAATTTTGTAACTAAGGCAATTTAATGCTTTGATTAAACATTACTGTGAAGCATTTTGTACCTATATGTATGTGTGTGTATATATATAAATATATTAGCTGGTTGCATAACGCTCTTTCACAAGGTAACTTAATATCCAAAATGATTTGAAACTCTGCTTTCCTCTGCCTGCAACAGGAGCCAAATAACTTTTCTCCCTTAACTTCTCTCCAAAACAGTGTGGATACCATAAGGGTGGTTTCCTTTCCACACTGTAATTAGAAGGGCTAGATTAGGCTCTTTGATTATGTCCAGATATGGGTCAGTTTTGACAGAGAGGCTTTTACTAGAATTTCTTTTGGTGCAAAATTTCTATGCTAGTAAAAATTTCAGTATAGCTAATTAATATTAGGGTGGTGAAAAACTTCTTTGCTAGGATAGCTTATTTCACTCAGAGATCCAGCACGAGCTGCTCCAGCAAGTGTGCTTTTTCCCTGTGATAAACTGCATCTGCACTACAACAGCAAACATTGCTTAGTATTACAGCAAGCCTAAGCCTAAATGGATTTTGGACTATGACTTTATATTCTACGATGGAGTAAGAGATGGTACAACATTTTTTATTTTATTATCTAGCAGGATTTTCAGTCAAGTTAAGACAGCTCAGTTATAAAGCTACAAAAAATTTAACTATAAGAATTTCTACTTTTTCCTACTTTAGATCGTGCTTCAGTTACTGCCCAAGACCATGAGTATCTTGCGCTGACACAGCTTATGTGAACCAACTAAATTAAACTTTGTGAAACAGAAATTAATTCTACACTTTAGAGATCTAAACAATATACTGATAAACTTCAGTTGCACAGAAGATTAAATCCTTCGTCAAGAGAAGTTTCATAATCAAGTTAGCTGAGCTGTCCTGCCCATGATTAATGCATACACTGTCTCCAAGGGAAAGACACTGCTGCAGATACAATTCTTGAAACACTAACTGTGCGATTCTAATTAAGATACAGGCTGTTGCATTAAGCAGGTGAAGGAACTTATCCTTCTCCGTGGTTAATGAAATGGTATACTCCAAAAACTTCTTAAATAAAAAATTGTTTCAGCTCTTAAATTTCACTGTGAGAAAATAAAATGCACTGACCCCAAAATAACCCCTCTTTGCTATCCCTCAGTATCTGTGCCTCTCTGAAGTACAAAGAAGCTCCCAAATCTCTTTTATTTTCACGTATAGTGGACAATATATAGGACCAGTCTGAGTAGTAAAAATGCCAGGAATGCATGCCACTGAAGAAAATAAAATCGTTAAAACTCCCTTTTTTACGACTAGGTGTCAAGCAAAAAACTCTTACCTCATGCACAGATGGCTAGGACCTTCCCATTTGTTAGTAACTTCTGCAGGATCCCAGCATCAGCCCTTTAAGCCTACTAGCATGTCAGAGGTGTATCAAGAGTCAGAGAGATCTCTGTTCTGGGCTTACACAACCACTTTAACACAGATGTCCCATTGGGACTTTACCTTAGTTCAAATGCATTTGTATAGATAAGACACTGAAAGATCAAAACCTACCAAAGCAGCAGAACTAGACTGAGATCTTAGGTGGTTCATGGGAATCCTGAAAGAGGAAACTAGTTTAAAATTCTGCTTGTGTTGAAGAGCATCTCTGAAGTTGAATTTTCTCATGTTGTGCACACTGGCGTGGCAGAGTAGGTAATAGGTGCTGACACTCACTTCTAGCGGTGTCAGAAATTGCTTGAACAACCACAGTATTCTTCACCAGTTGTTATACCAGAAAAGAGACACTTCCCTTTCAAACTGAAAACTGCATGCTGCTCAGACACCAGTTGTCTTTATTTACAGTCTCCAAATGTTGACATCTATATTAGTAGTACAGACAAAATGTATTTACTAAAGCAGAGCCTCGTGAACGGTGGCTTTTGCAGCACTGGGGACATACAAACTATTTCCAAATGACGTGTTGTGCTGGTTTTGGCTGGGATAGAGCTAATCCAGGAGATACTCAGCTGAAGGGTAGGATGAGCATCCCGAATCTGCTACTATTGGCAGTTATTACCAGCCTGGAGGCACTTAGCAGGTGGCTTACACATATTTCTATACATAGTCACCAATTATTACTAAGTGTTAGGAGGCATTGAGAGAGATGGAGATATGGAGAGCAGCTTTATCATCTAATTCATTAACATTAACAGTAGAAATAACTTCAGTCAATATAGATTTGTGTTTGTCCTTTACCTTCCATTATATTATGTTCTTAAGGAGGTAAGGAAAGAAAAAATCACATATTTATTTCTGAGAACCCAATGTCTCTGGATCGGTGCCTCCGCAGCCCCCACTTCCCAGCCCGTGGGCTGGAGTC